>NC_143515.1:24002504-24302504 GCF_031878675.1 Megascapheus bottae
CACATCATTCCCTCCAAGGGGATGAACGTTCTGGACCATTAATTTGCAGTATGACCCATCATGAGTGGCCACCAATTCATGAATATGGTTTCAATTCAATTTGCTACAATGGAAGTTTTCTTTAATCCAAAATATACTAGACATATGTAGACAGCATAATCAACATTAATAAAAAATAATATTTAGATAATATATAGCTTTGCTATCCAACCAGCATCGTAGGTGTCAAGCATGGAATAGGGACTAAGTTGTAAAGATTGGGCACAGAGGGCGTCCGGATGAAAGAAGCTACCAATGGCATCTTGGGACATGTCTTTTTCATAGGATTCAATGGTCACTCACCTGATTCAGAGTATTTATATTCAGAATGCAATGTTTCAGGAGAAAAAAATCTTTTCAAGACAGTACGAAGGCATCTTTGATCCCAGGTGTCTGTAACTCTACCACCATAGGTGATTTCCCCTGAAAAGAAATTTGTATGGTCAAATACATTACTGTTAACCCTTTCACATTCGGACAGGCTATTTGGGCACACATTTATTTTGTACTCAAACTGGAAAGAGCACACCAGACCTCCCTTCTGATCTGACCCGCCCCCAAGATAAAAAAGCCGATTTTTTAAAAAGTAGAAGGAAAAAACCTCTAGTATATGTTCTCTGTGTTAATAATTTTACTTTTGTCAAATAACAGAAACAAAGCTCCCGAGCTCTCCAGGCACATTTATTTTTCTTGTCCTTTTGCTTCAATATATGGATCTTGAATCTGCTTCTGTCATTGGCCACAGGATTCTAGAACATACATACTTTTCTTCAAATGGTGCTTCTCTTTGGGGTGTGTAAATAAAATGAAATCAAATATTTATAGAAAGATACCTTAGCCCTGTATATACTTTTAAAATTATTGCTATTAAGCTGTATATAGGGCCAACAGGAAAAGAGTGGCCTTACCTCACAGAAGTTCGGTAAGGGGAATTAAGCTTATCCAGATAAGGTCTGTCTTTCCACAGAGAAGCTACTTTCAGCAAGCGTCACTTCTACCCCACGTTATGAGTAGGAAAGAAGCACCCTGGACTGCTATCTAATGCGAACAATTTTCCTTGGAAAATTCTAATCATTGCTATAATTCCTCTTCATCCATTGTGTGCCTAGAAGGATCTTGTGGGGGTACTGACATTGTTGGGGTCATTGCTAGGATTCAGTCTGCTAATTTGGGGAAACACCTGACATACTGCCTGGTATGTACCAAGAGTTACATAAACTTTATCATTATCATCATCAACATCATCAACATTAGCGTCACTCAAAGCATCAGCCCAATTTTCCAGGTGTAAATATTTTCATGATGATCTCACAAACTGAAGGTCGAAAAGGGAACATGAGAAGTCACCGAGCTGAACATTGGAGAACACTCTCCACCCATGGGGGCTTTGAGATTCCCGCTGGCCTCATGCACACACTAACCGGTAATGTAGATCAGGGCATCCCAGGGAATCTTTCCTTCTTGGCAGTAAAGGTTGAGATTCAGTAAAGCACATTCTCTGTCACTGTCATTAAATTCATAGCAGATATTCCAACCAAGGGGACCAAACTTCTTTCTCTCCTAGGAGATTTTTTTTTAATTGATGAGATTAATTTTGGGTAGACTATGTTGTAAAACAAAAGATTTTTGTTAAAGTTGGGTATACCAATACTGCTAAATCAGTTCAAATCATGTACTTCAACTTCAGCTACGCTTTTATTGAATAGGCAGACTACATGTTTTTGTCTACAGTTCTAGAAGAGAATCTACTGATACTGCACATTCAGCCAATCAGTTAAAAGGGAATTTGTTCTTCAGGCTACAAGAAAATATTTCCATGCCAAAACAGGAACAAGAAAGTATAGTCTTTTGGCTTATAAAAATACTGCTATTGTAACCATCCAGAGAGAGAGAGAGAGAGAGAGAGAGAGAGAGAGAGAGAGAGAGAGAGAGAGAGGAGAGGGAGAGGGAGAGGGAGAGGGAGAGGGAGAGGGAGAGGGAGAGGGAGAGGGAGAGGGAGAGGGAGAGGGAGAGGGAGAGGGAGAGGGAGAGGGAGAGGGAGAGGGAGAGGGAGAGAGAGAGCATGCTATCCTCTACTTTTGGCAGAGTTTGTCCATGAATTTTATGCTGATTGCACCCTGACTTCTCTATGGCAATGTTAACTGTAACCCATAATGTTTTATGACATCCCATAATGAAATTCCTTCTCCCTTTGTTATTTCCCTATCTCATTCAACTTCCTAATTCAAAACAGATGATCGTGTCAGAGGAGTCATCATCCTTCCTTCTTGATCTCAACATTTCAATAAACCTTCTGCAGCCTCCTCATCTCAGTGGCTTTTGTTAGTGGGGCAAGAGCCCCACACCCAGAGCCCCTGGTTCTCATCTTCTTGGACTTCCTCAAGGAACATTTTAATTTCTTTTGTCTGTGTCTTGCTTCTTTAATCTTTCCTTTTCTCTCTCTTTTAGCCATATCTTTCTCTGCAGAGAAAGATAATCTAATCCATATGCCACCTAAACATATGTAGTTGAAGAGTCAGAATTTAATATAAGGTACAGGATGCATAACAGACAAAGCAATGACTCTTGGAAAGAGAAAAGGAGACTGGAATTGGGTTAAAGATCATCTTGCAGAGGACTAGGGCATCCATTCTTAGTGGGGAAGGAAGCTGATAACAGTGGTGAGAGTATTCACAAGAACGTATGGGAAAAGGAAGAAGCAACAGTTGGGTGAAGATGGAGCAAAAAAAGATAATCTTGAAGTTTTGATTGTAGATAATTGAGAGAATGGGGTCGCTAATTCTAGAAATAGATTCTGGAGGGGAAACAATTTGGTGTGTTGAAGAGGTAGATTTAATGTTTGTTGAATTGGACTTCTTGCTTTCATCCCTAAGGTGGTGTTCTGTAGACAGAACAGAATAGAGGTGGGAATCAAAGCTGTGAGAGGCTGAGGCAAGGGTAACACAAAGATAGGTGGTTGAGTTAAAACATCTTGGGTTCAGAAATAAAACAACACCCTCAGAGTTTCACAATGCTGCTTGCAAGCTTTTTTTTTTAAATAGAATTTATTTATTTTTTAAATCATTTACTTATTTCATATTATATGTCCTTTTTGGTACTAAAAAGCAGAACTGAATATACCTGAATGATTGCATGGAAGAAGCAAATGCCAAATACTATTTGTCTCCATTTTCTTCCAAGTATGTTTTCTTCAAAAAATGACGCTGTCATTTCAGTAAACGCTCGCCTGATGTTGGCACGGAGGCCTTTTGGAGGCTCATTGGTTACCTGCATTTCAGAGAGCAGAGAAGGTGAGATCACAGGATTGCATTAATTTGGAAAATGCCCAGAGATGCTGTAGAGAATGAATTCCTATGGAGGCATTGCTGACAAGTATCTTTATGTTTTATTTAAACATCATCCAGGGAACACAGGGCCTAGGGAATCTTCAGGCCTACAATGCTTGAACCACCTACCTGAAAATCTCAGCCACTTCAATTTGCTAGGTAGTTTTCTACACGTGGGTCAAAAGGCATGCCCAGGTTTTCATCACTAGAATTTACGGTCACCTTAAAGTATAGCATCGTCCTGCTGTCCTTTCTGTACGTCAAGGGCTGAGAAATTCCTTTAACTCTGGGAGGGATCCGTCTACATGTCTCTGTATAACATTTTCTTGTAGAGGAAAGAGCTAGCCAAGTTGAATGACAAAAAGGACATGCGTGGATAGACACTGTCTTGAGAAATCATTCCTCTGCTTTTCTAGAGAAGATAACTGCCTTCTGTCTTTCTACCTGGCCACACAGACCTGAACATGGCTCCATGCAGGGTTTATGCTGTCTCAATACCCTGGACAAACATTCTGAGATGAAGCATTTCACATTTCAACCATATGCAATGCCTTACCTTGACAGAATTCTGGAGAACTGTAACAGGAAATGTACTACTAGGCATGGAACTTAGAAACAGTCGAAAAGTGTCCTTAATAGCAGACTCTATTTAAAATAAAGAAAAAAAGAAAAGAAAAACTTTCTTGTAGCTTGTAGTAGTACTTTTCTATAAGAAATAAGTATTTTTACGAAAGAAAAAATGCTGTAAACTGTTTAAAGACTTAACTGATTGGCCTCAAGCAAGCTGTAAAGCATCTTAAGATGAGAATGGGAGGAGTTGTTCTAGAAATTTCACAGCAGGGGGATCTGGCTAGCACATTTGGGTAAAGAAATCAGGGACACATGAATTTTTTGATACCTGATACAGTATAAGACCTTTTCAACTGAGGACTTATTTATTTATTTATTTTTGCCAATCTTGGGGCTTGAACTCAGGGTCTGGGTGCTGTCCTTGAGCTTCTTTTTTGCTCAAGGCTAGTGCTATACCACTTGAGCCACAGCACCATTTCCTTATCTGAGGATATTTATTAATTTTTGAGATTTTTTTCCCTAAAAAAGCCTGTTCACTTTAAGGCAAGTTGTGTAGAAAATATGCAGGAAGGCCCCATGGGAGAAAAAAGGGAGCCCCTCAGTAGGAAGTTGCAAAGGGAACACAAGGAGGAGGGAGGAGGGAGACAGACTCATGAGTGGCACTGGCAAGTCAGTATGCTTATTTTCTGAGCTGTGGACAGAGAACAGCATGGGGAATAAAGCTCCACTGCAGGTTCAAGAGGCCCAAGCAATGCTGGGAAATACACTGTTGGCATCGTTTTTCACACATGCCAATCTGGCTCTTCCGTTGTCTTTGCATGGGCCATTCTCTTGTGCCTGGAGTATTCTCTCAGATTCCCTCACAGTCTTCCCGTCTTGGCCAAATATCACTTTCTCAAGGAAGTCCATGCAGATCACACCATTTAAAATGATCCTCCTTCCTCATCCCGTTCCAATCCTTCTCATCTTCTTTATTTTACTATTTTTTAAAATTTATTTACTGCTTGCTTGCTGCTTGCTAGTCCTGGGGCTTAAACTCAGGGCCTGAGCACTGTCTGTGAGCTTTTTCAAGACTAGCGTTTTACCACTTGAATCACAGCCCCAATTCTGGCCTTTTCTGTGTATTGAGGAATCAAACTCAGGGCTTTGTGCATGTTAGGTGAGCACTCTACCAATAGGCCACATTCCTGGCCCCTTCACTTTCTTTTAAAATATTTCCCAAAGCATAAGTGTAAGCCTTATGTGGCTTATTCACTGATTGTCTCCTTCCACTAGAATGCCAACTCCATGAGGCTGGTTTTATTCACTGGCATACTCTCAATACCCAGAACAGCGCATGGTATGTAACAGATTTTGAAATACTCATTGCACAAGCACAGATCAATGCTAAATCAATGGTTCCTGATTTGGTAAACTCCCAAGCCACATTAAATAGCCAACATTTTAAATTAATTCTAGTATAGCTCTAAGACCAGTATTGAAGTTCCTTATGTGGCAAAAATGACTCCTAGAAGTAAACTGGGATTGAAGCGATTGTACTAACCAAAGAAAAGAAAAGAAAAGACAAGACAAGAAAAGAAAAAGGCTAGATTTGGAAAAGTACATGTTCATACTTTTCCAGTTATAAGTGCAATACCGTAAAACATCTTTTTTCTTGCTGTTCATTATCTTTTTGGCTCTAGGACTGAACCAAGAGCCTTCAGCATGCTAAGCACTTGGTCTACTGCTGGGCTATACTCAGAGCCCCAGTCTCACAGCATCACAATTCTCATAGATATCATGGAAATCCAGAGCAGGGGCAGAACCTTAGGACAGGATTTGGGGAAGGATGGTCAGCAGTGATCCCACAGCAGGGGAAACTGAGGGTCAGAAAGGACATGTGGCATACAGTCAGGAAGCAGTGGAAAAAGCTCTACCCAGGCTTAGCCTTTCAAGTCCAGAGGGTTTTGTCTTTCTTTTATTTTACTATTTCCTTCCCTCCTTTCCTCTCTCCCTCCCATCTTTCCCTCCCTCCCTCCCTCCTTCTGTCTTCCCCTTTTGTCTTTTCAGTTTACTAGCTAAATGTATTTTATTTTTGATTGCTTTCAGTTAGCAGCATCTCAAACCCACAAGTTCAGCTGGTATTCCTCCTCAGCTCCTCGTCTAATCCCTTTTTCTGGTCACAAAGGATTTGGGCATCTCACTATTCTTTTTTTTCTTTTTTATATTTTTATTGTAATTAATAAAAGGGTTACATGATATTTGCCAGATAGAAGGTGTATTAATTCACATACATTGATACCCTTTCACATGTCTTGGTACCCATTACCCTCCCCCCACCCACCACCCACTCCCCGTATTGGTTTTCCCCCCATTCCCTATCAAGTTTCAGGTAACCAAATACAAATAAATTCAATATATCAGATAACGAAGTGGGCATCTCACTATTCTTAAGGCTTGATGCTTTTCCTAGAATTTTCTTCTTAATCAAAATCCTATCATTGGAGATCCCTGATTTTTTTTTTGTTAAAGTTTAATTCTACTGAGCACAAATCATGCTTTCTTTGTACTGCAAAAAAGTGGGCATAGCAGACATTCTAGTTGGCACATGGTTGGCAGGGGGGAAGGCTGGGAGTGGACTAGGATTGGGGGCTCTTTGGGGGAAGGTGTTGGTGAGCAGTGCAGGCTGACTGACCTGTGAATGAGATAACATCCCTGGCTAGGCAGCAGAGTGAAGTGATTTCCAGGGCTGTAGTAAATAGCTATAGGAGGGAACTACAACAGGAATTGGGCTCTACAAGCAAAACTATACACTAAGCTGGTCTACAAGCTCATCACATACTTGGGTCTGTGAAGGTTTTGATGAGCTCTTCCATCGCCAGCATCCAAGAAACAGCAAGATGGCAGTTCTGCAAAAACACCCAGTTTCCTGTTTTCATGGCATCCTTGATCATTTTCTCAGCAATGGGTCCTTGTCCTTGTCCCAGTGAAATTGACTGTACTCTGATCCACAAGAACAGCAAAAAAATAATGCTATTTTTCTTGAAAGCAATACAGGTATTGGTATTTTAAGGACATTTAAATGTGGTGTGAAATGGGTTGCTTATAATATATACACATTCCTGGTCTTAATTTTGATAGGTGTGGAAATAGCTTTCTTTCTTTGCTTTTTTATTTATTTTTTTATGCCAGTCCTGGGGCTTGAACTCAGGGCTTGAGTGCTATCCCTCAGCCTTTGTTCGCTAAAGGCTAACCTTTTACCACTTGAGCCACAGCTCCATTTCAGACCTCTTTTGAGTAGTTAACTGGAAATAATAGTCACATAGACTTTCCTACCTGGGATGGCTTTGAGCTGAAATCTTCAGATCTCAGCCTCCCAAGTATCTAGAATTATAGGTATGAGCCATTTGGGCCTGGTTTGCAAATAGTTTTCTTAACCAGCTTTGTGAATGATCACAGATTGAACAGGTGTGGTTGAGAAGCAAATTTTGCTGATCCACCAGATATGTCTTCTCTGTGTCCTTCTCCATCCCTCCCTCCTTTCTTCTTTCCAGAGGTGACTGTTACACTGAAAATCCTTCCAGATTTGTGTGTGGGCTCTGTGTATGTCTTGGACCTTGCCTCCAACATTCAGTGGGGCTGAATCAGAAGGGTAACACAGCTAGCCTGACTGTTGAATTGGGACATTGGTCTTTTCCAGACTTCAGCCTCAGATGGCGACATTGGTTTTTCCTGTGTGTCATGTCTGCTAACCTTGTAACTGGCACGTTTCCAACTTTTTGCTCAGATAGAATTACATATCATCAGTTCTTCTGCTACCTTGCTTGCTTACTAGTGAACGTGGACTTCTCACAGTCCATAACTGCATCATGTATAATAAGTCTGTATTTGTAGCACATATGTGCATGTACAGATACACACATATACATCCGTATCTACCTCCTCTTAGTTCTGTTCCATGGACTAATATAAACCATGATCTTCCAAGAAGGAGATGGGATCTATCACCTAGCTCCCCCATAATTATCAGTTCAGGGAGCAGGCCAGACCAGCCACTTCATACAAGACCCCATTGGGGCTGGAGGCCCTTAAGAGAAAATGGGATTCATAACAACATTAAAAGCTCTGTGAGTTCCCCCTTCCACATTTGATCATATGTGCTAATCCATATTTAGGAAGGGATATCTAAGTGGAAGCATTTATGCTGCTCAGGGGAATGACCAAAGACATTCCCCCGACCCCAAAAGGGCAATGTTAACAAGTAGTTTTCACACGGGTTATGACAAGGCCACAGTGCAACCTTACCTCTCAGAATACCCTCTTTCGCGGGCGAACCTCTGAAATGCGCCCATGGGATCTGAGCCTGTGCTTAAGATGAACACCAGTGGTGTGGAACTTGACATGTCCTGATACAGAGTAGCCAGGTCCACAGGTGGAGTTTCTATAAACTGTTTCCCCAGATTCTCTATCACAAAATCTGTAAGTGCAAAAACAATCTGAAAGGTGGAAAGAACAAAATATTAAAAAAATAGTACATCGGATAAGGATCCAATTGCGTCTTACTTGTCTTCTTTGACTCCTAGAAGGTAGTACCTGAATTTCTGTATGCATTCTTTCTTGATTGGGTGGCCTTCTTCCTAAGACATACTTTACTGGACGTGTGCACCCTTATCTGTGATAGCCATGATTCTCAGGACTTTACCCAGCAAGATAAACTGTTGTTTAAGAGGATGGTCCCTGAGGTGGGGAATGTGGCTTAGTGGTAGAGCGCTTGCCTAACATGCATGAAGTCCTGGCTTTGATTGCTCAGAACCACATACACAGAAAAAGCCAGAAGTGGTGCTGTAGTAAATGGCTGTGGTAGCTTTGAACAAAAGCACAAGGACAGTGTCCAGGCCCTGAGTTCAAGCCCCAGGGCTGACAAAACAAAACAAAGCAAAACGAAATGAGACAAAAGAGGATGGTCCCTCACCATTCTTTTAACTGCAGTCCTACCCACTCACTGAGATCACAACCTAAGAACTCCAGTATCTACCACACACACACACACACACACACACACACACACACACACACACACACACACTCAAGCTTTTGGCATGATCCAAAAGCTCCTGGCTTCTTACATTCTTTTTCTTTTCTTTCTCTTCTTTCTTTCCCTCCCTCCCTCCCTCCCTCTCTTCCTTCCTACCTTCCTTCCTTCCTTCCTTCCTTCCTTCCTTCCTTCCTTCCTTCCTTTCTCTTTCTTTCTTTCTTTCTTTCTTTCTTTTCTTTTCTTTTCTTTTCTTTTCTTTTCTTTCCTTTACCAGTCCTGGAGCTTGAACTCAGGGCCTGAGCACTGATTTTGGGCTTTCTCAAGGCTCTACCACTTCACTCTGTGAAGACACTGGAAGCCATTGAAACCAATATCTTAAATGGGTGAACTATGTGCACACGAATAAACAAAGCTCACTTTATAACCTTTTCTTTATATTTATATTTTCAATAGATGAAGTGGCACTTTTGTTGCTACTTGGGTTTGAACTCAGGGTTTCAACATTGCTACCACTTGGGTCACACCTTCAACCCTTTTTGTTCTGGTTGTTTTGGACTTTACTTTTCTCGTTGTAAGCATACAGGAAGGCAGTTGATTTTTGGAGTTAATTTTATACCCTGTTACTTTGCCAAAGTTTTGAATCAGCTCAAGCAGCTTGGGAGTGGAGTCTATAGGATTCTTTAAATACAGAATCATGTCATCTGCAAAGAGGGAAAGTTTCACTTCCTCTGTCCCTATTTGGATCCCCTTTATGCTTTCTGCTTGCATTATTGTTCTGGCTAGGAATTCTAATACTATTATTAAAGAGGAGTGGAGAGAGTGTGCATCCTTGTCTTGTTCCTGATTTTAGAGGAAATGGCTTGAGCTTTTTGCCATTAAGTATAATGCTAGCCATGGGTTTGTCATACACAGCCTTTATTTTATTTATTTTGCCAGTCCTGGGCTTAAGCTCAGGGCCTGAGCACTGTCCTTGGACTTTCTCAAGGCTAGAGCTCTACCACTTGAGCCTCAGCACCACTTTCGGCTTTTTTCTATGTATGTGGTACTGAGGAATCGAACCAGTGTCTTCGTGCATGCTAGGCAAGCACTCTACCACTAGGCCAAACTCCCGGCCTCCAGCCTTTATTATACTGAGGAATGTTCCATGGATTCCTAGTTTCTCTAGAGCTTTTAGCATAGAGGGGTATTGGATCTTTTTCTGCATCTATTGAGACAACCATGTGATTCTTGTCCTTGCTCCTGTTGATGTGATGAATTATATTAATTGATTTGCGTATATTGAGCCAGCTTTGCATCCCTGTGATGAATCCTGTTTGATCGTAGTGCATAATTTTTTGATGAGTTGCTGAAGATGGTTGGCCAGTATTTTGTTGAGAAGTTTTGCATCAATATTCATCAAAGAAATGGATCCATATTTCTCTTTCTTTGATGAGTCCCTATTTGGTTTTGGGATGAGGGTTATTCTGGCTTCATAGAATGAGCTTGGCAAAGAGCCTTCGCTTTCAATTTTGTTGAAGAGTTTGAGGAATATTGGTGTGGGCTCTGCTTTGAAGGCCTTATAGAATTCAGCTGTGAATTGTTCAGGTCCTGGGCTTTTCTTGAATAGGAGGTCTCTTATTGCCATTTCTATTTCATTACTTGAAATAGGTTTGCTTAGCTGGTCTTCTTGGTTCAGTCTGGGTATGTTAATATTGGCTAGAAATTCATCCATCTTTTTTAGATTCTCAAATTTGTTGCCATAAAGGTTTGAAAAGTATTCCCTTATGATGCTCTGGATCTTGGTAATTTTTGTTGTGATATTTCCATTCTCATCCATGATTTTGTTTATTTGGGTGTGCTCCCTTCTTTTTTTGGTAAGATTTGCTATGGGTTTGTCAATTCGTTAATTTTTCAAAGAATGGTTAGCAATTTTTCTTCCGCAGAATAGTCACCAATTAACACCAAAGGCTTAAAGTTCTATTTGTACAACTGGTACTTCCCAAGCTGGGAAAGTTTTGCATTTGTTGCACTAAGTGAGGTCTCCTCTTTGGGATTCTGGTTACATCATGTTTTTAGTTCTTCTCCTTTCCTGAGGTGGAGGAATCCTGGACTGAACCATTTAAGTGATTCCTCACTGCTGTGAATTCCCTACTAAAAGCAGATCCTGTCCCACTTTTGCAGATGATGTACATTCCTTCATTATTCTCTCTCCAAAGCATTATGTTCTGCTATACTCTCTATATTATTAGTGTCACTTCCCAAATTTGGCCATTGTTAGCCTCAGATAAATGCAATAATGTATTTGGTTGGCCAGCTTTCATTATAATATATAAGAATCATAACAGCCTTTTCTTTTGGGACAGTCCTGGGGCTTGAGCTCAGGGCCTGGCAACTGTTCCTGAGCTTCTTTTGCTCAGGGCTAGCACTCTACCACTTGAGCCACAGTGCCACTTCTGGCCTTTTCTGTTTATGTGGTACTGAGGAATGGAACACAGGGCTTCATGTATGCTAGGCAAGCAGTCTACCACTAAGCCACTTTCCAAGCCCCAATGTAGTCTTTTTTTCATATATTTTTCATTGTAACTATTAGAAGTGTTACATTATATTCACCAGATAGAGGGTGCATTTCTTTACAAACATTGACACCCTTTCTCATGTCTTGGTCCCCATTTCCCTTCCCCCACCCCTGCCCCTCATCTTGTTTTCCCCCCTTCCCTATTCTATTTCAAATAACCAAATAAGCATATATACAATATATCAGATAACCAGGTGAAATACTGTAACAATATGAGATAACCAAGGGACTGAAAAAGAGATGAGGGATAACATAGTACATTAAGGGGCTGGGAGTTTGGCCTAGTGGTTAAAGTGCTTGTCTAGCATGCACAAAGACCCGGGTTCGATTCCTTGGTACCACATACATACAAAAAAGCCAGAAGTGGTGCTGAGGCTCAAGTGGTAGAGCTCTAGCCTTGAGAAAGTCCAAGGACAGTGCTCAGGCCCTGCGCTCAAGCCCAGGACTGGCAAAAAAAACAAAAAAACAAAAAAAACCAAAACATAGTACATTAAGGACAACAATCACTCATTGTATGGCTTTTGTTTCTATATCCTGGAGGTCCTTTCATTTAGCGTCATCCTATATGGCCTTATGTATCTAGGTTTTGCTCTATTGTAAACCTCTGCTAGGAGAGCCCAAGGTTTCTACTGATTATGACAAATGATGGAAACCATTGAGCCTAAGTTCCTTTGAGTCTGGCTTACTTCACTTAATATGATTTTTTCTAAGTCTTTCCCTTTCCTTACAAATGGGGCAATGTCGTTCTTTCTGACAGCAGCATAGAAATCCATTGTGTATAAATACCACATCTTGTTGATCCATTTATCAACTGAGGGACATATGGGTTGGTTCCATATCTTTGCTATGGTAACTAGAGCTGTAATGAACATCGTTGTGCCCAATGTAGTCTTTTAATTGAAACAACACCCTACCTTCTCTTCTTTAGAACATTTAATGAGAATTAGCTTGTGGAAAGAGGTGAATTCTGAAATCCAAGATGCAATTGAATATTCAGTTTCCTCTTCTGCATGATAGCCTTCCCAGTTTTCTGGGTTAATGTAAGTCTCAAAATTTCCTGAAAGACAATTTTAAGACATTCTTTAATTTGAGTTGTTTTCATTCTGAAATTAAATACATGTTTTTTTTTTTTTTCAGTCCTGGGGCTTGAACTGAAGGCCTGAGCACTGTCCTTGGGCTTTCTCAAGGCTAGTGCTCTACCGCTTGAGCCACAGTACCACTTTCAGCCTTTTCTGTGTATGTGGTACTGAGGAATTGAACGCAGGGCTTCATGCATGCTAGGTGAGCACTCTACCAGTAGGCCATGCTCCTAACCCTGATAATACATGTTTTTGTTCTGTTTTGGTTTTTAAAGTCCCTCTTGGCAGGAATGTAAATTGTTCACACACTTTAGAAAGCAGTGTGGAGGTTTCTCAAAAAACTAAACATAAGGACCGGGAGTTTGGCCTAGTGGTAGAGTGCTTGCCTAGCATGCACGAAGACCCAGGTTCGATTCCTTGGTACCACACACATAGATAAAAGCTGGAAATGGTGCTGAGGGTCAAGTGGTAGAGCTCTAGCCTTGAGAAAGCCCAAGGATAGTGCTCAGGCCCTGAGCTTAAGCCTGGGACTGGCAACAAAATAAAACAAAACAAAACAAAAAAACCATAAGAGGGAGTAGGGAAAGTGGGAGAAAAACATGGGAAGGGTATCAATGTTCAAGAAATAATGTACCTACTACCTGATGAATATAACTGTAACCCCTCTATACATCACCCTGACAATAAAATACAGTAGAGAAATTAAAGAAAAAACTGAACATAGAATTACCTTATGATCCAGTAATTCCATTCCTGGACATTTATCTAAAAGATTATAAACTAGGACACAGTAAAGCCACCAGCACAACCATGTTCATTGCAGCGCTATTTATCATAGCCAAGGTATGGAATCAGTTCAGATGCCCCTCAATGGACAAATGGATCAAGAAAATGCAGCATACATACAACAATAGAAATTTACTCATTCATTAGAAAGAATGATATTGCACTATTCGTACAGGAATGGAAAGGTCTGGAAAAAATTATGTTAAGTGAAGTAGGTCAGGTCCAGATACACAAAGGTTGAATGTTTCTCTAATAAGTGGAAGTGAGAATTCATTTATTAGCACATAAGTGGTATACAACTGTGTACAAATGTGTCAACAGAAACAGAATCAGGGGAGACTCAAATGGCATAATTCTATAAGAAGGCTAAATCAAAGGTCAGCTTAAATCAAAGGTTAGGAAATGGTAGTGGGAGTGGGGGTAAGGTCAAGGGGCGAGGGGATGACAAATGAAGAGAAGAAGGGAGGATAATGCAGTGAAGAATTCAATGTATGCCCTTCAAAATTTAGAAAAATAAGGAAGGGATGGGTTGAGAGGGATGAGTGAGAATGTTGAAAGGCGTGACATTGACTAAGATGCATTGTATTCATAAATTGCTTTGTTGAACTACTTAAAGATAAGAAATAGTACAAAACCCTCTGCAGTGTTTTGTGTGCCAGTCCTAGTGCTGCAATCTGGATCTGGGCACTGCCCCTGAGCTCTCATACGCAAGGCTGGTGCTCTGCAACTTAAGCCATAGTTCCACTTCTGTTTTTTTGTGGTTAGTTGGAGATAAGAGTTTCATGGAGTTTTCTGCCTGGTTGGCTTCAAACTGTGATCCTGAGATCGTAGCTTCCTGAATAGGATTACATGATGAGCCACCAGCACCCAGCATTTACTTTTTTTTTTTTTTCAGTCATAGGGCTTGAACTCTGGGCCTGGGCATTGTCCCTGAGCTCTTCAGCTTATGGCTACCACCCTACCCCTTGAGCTACAGACCCATTTTCCCTTTTCTGGTGGTTAACTGGAGATGAGTCTTTAGTGCCCTGGCTGGCTTTGAACCACGACCCTCAGATCTCAGCCTCCTGAGTAGCTAAGATTACAGGTGTGAGCCACTGCGCCTGGCTTGTTTACTGTTTTAACAACAAGTATAAATGCATTAATTTTACTAATTAAAAGCAGAGCACTTAAATGAAATCACACACACAAAGAGTTTAAGAGAAAAACCCCAAACCCCAAATAATAAAGAGGCTAAAAAATAGGGATGCATATAGATATTATACTAGTCAAATGTTGAGCAAAAAATGGAAGTGATAAGATGATTTTAGATATATTAGAATTCAAGGTAAACAACTGAATGGGAAAATATAAGTTATATGAATTAAAATGTTGGGAAGTGGGGCTGTGGCACAAGGGGTAGGGCAGTAGCCTTGAGCTGAAGAGCTCAGGGAACAGCGCTTAGGCCGAGTTCAAGCCCCATGATCCACAAAAAAAAAAAAGAAAAGAATTAAAATGTGCCTGGAATTAATTGCTTACTTTTTATTAAACTAATCACTGTGATGAATCACTTGTGATTGATTCACTCTTAGCCCATTCTGTTCTTCTTCTGAGTGAGTTATAATAAACACCTATGTACATGAAAAAGAAAATAAAATATGTCTGGGAAGTAGAGAAAAGAGGATCACAATGAAAGACTAGCATGGGCAAAGGTTAGACCTCTTTCAAAAACAAGCCTATAATCCTAGCTACTCAGGAAGCAGAAAGAGAAGGTATCTAACCCAAGGCCAGTCTTGAGAAAAGCATTAGACTCCAGTTGATAAGCAAATTTAAAAGGTTGGGTGTTGGTGGCTCATATCTATAATTCTAACTACAAAGGAACCTGAAATCTGAGAATCCTAGCAAAGAGCCAGCATTAGAAGGCAAATCTAAGAGACTTTTATTTTCAATTAACTAGCAAAAATCTGACAATGGAGATGTAGATGAAGTTGTAGAGCACTATCCATGAGTGAAAAAGTTGAGTGAGGACACTAGGTCCTGAGTTCAGGTCCAGTACCAGACAAAAAGAAAACCAATGGCCTGGTATATGACTCAAGTTACACAAGAGTTGCCTTTCAACCCCTAGTACTAAAGAGTCATAATAAAAACATAAGAAAACAGAAACATAACAAAACAAATGGATGTGTCAGATAATAACATAAGAACACATCATGTAATCACTGTTGAAGGCAAAATAGGAAGCAGGAAAGGCATAATAATGGTGAGAAATAGTGCGTAATTACTAATCTTTGACAGAAGGACTGAAAATTCCTGCATGTGTAATTTATTTATTTATTTTTTTAAACTTCTGCTATGTATTTATTATTGTACCCAGAATCTATATACAAACCACTATAAGGATATACCATGTAGACTTCAAAGTATACATAAGATTAAACATTTCAGTTGGGTGCCACTAGGACATGTCTGTAATTCTTCTCAGGAAAGTTAGAAGTCAGACCAGACAGAAAAGTTTTTGAGACTTTGTTTCCAAAATAAGGAGCAAAATCCAGGCTAAAGGTGTGGCTCAAGTGGTAGAGAGCCGGCAAAGCTAAGTGAACGTGAGACACCTGCATGTGTAATTTAGATGACACAAATAAATTTGAAATAATACATAAATACATTCAATTTTGAATAAATTTGAATGATACAAATAAATTGATAAAGAGATGGCTTAGATTTCAGGCTGAAAACCCCTTTTTCTAGCCTTCTGTCCTCTGATAGCCCCATGTTCACAATTAAAAAGCTCAATGACACCCCAAAATTTTGGTGACATGATGACTGTGTCCCCAGAATCTTTGTAAGATGTCTGATCTACATGCTGCAGGGCCAACCACATTATACCATCTTTAATGGAAGGAATTGGCTTCCTCTGAGGATCAGGTAGCAGAAATGCTCATTGCAAATTAAAACAAAACAAAACAAAAGAAAATCACCTTTTAAAACTTTCCCTGAGGTTCCCATTTACTACACACTATGGTATGTATGTATGTATGTATGTATGTATGTATGTATGTATGTATTTAATCAGAACTTGGGCTTGAACTCAGGGCCTGATTTTTTTTTTAACTGATCAAGGCTGGTGCCATAGTATGAAGCCACAGTTCTACTTCTGGCTTTTTGCTGGTTAATTGGAGATGAGAATCTGAGAGATTTTCCTGCCTAGTCTGGTTTGGAACCACAGTCCTCAGATCTCAGCTTCCTGAAAAGCTAGAATTATAGGTGAGAACCACGGATACCTGGCTAAGAGAAATTATTAAGAAAAATATAACAAGTGTAATTTGAATTTCAATTTAATATATGTGACTGTGTGTGTATGAGTAGTGTGTTTGTGTGAGTGCAAGTATGTTAGTCAATGTGAGTACATGTGTATGTACTAGTGAATATGAGAGCATTTATGTGTATGCATGTGTGTGTGTGTGTGTGTGTGTGTGTGTGTGTGTGTGTGTGTGTGTGTGAATAAAAAGAGTCTGGCTGATCCACTTGAAGTCAAGAAAGAAGACCAAAAAGGAAAAGCTACCCTCTTCTCCAATCCTTACAGATGAGATAATGGAAGCAAGTTGGAAGAACCACAGCTTCTCAATGTCACTAATATTGGTATTATGGACCAAGTAGTTATTAAGAAGCTATGCTTCTAATTTGTGTACTTTTCATATAAGTGTTATCCTTCAAAAATCTTTAAAATATATGGAATGCAGCTACAGCAGCACTGGAGGTAAACTCTACCCTTAGAAGTGATATTAAGTGTATTATATATGATTTATAATGATCACAATGAACCTTGTTTGTCAACCAGAAATTAACTTATGCTAATAAAAACAGAAAAAATGGACATAAAGTATAATAATAGTTATTGCGTGTCACTAATAATAGTTGCTGGGTTCCAGTGATTCATGCATGTAAACTAACTGGTCAGGAGGCTGAGATGTGGAGCATCATGGTTCAAAGCCAATCCAGTCAGAAAAGTCAGAGGCATTTCATCTCTTTAAAAAAAAAAACTGGTACCTGGGCACTGGTGGCTCACACTTGTCATCCTAGCTATTCAGGAAGCTGAGATCCTTGCACTGATGTTCAAAGTTAGCCTAGGCAGGAAGGACCATGAGATTCTTATCTCCAATTAACCAGCAAAAAATGCCACAAGTGGAGTTGTGGCTCAAGTGGTAGAATGCTAACCTTGAGTACAAAAGCTCAGACACATTGCCCAGACCCCGAGTTTAGGCCCCAGGGCAGGCACACACACACACACACACACACACACACATACACACACACACACACACACACACACACACACACACACACACACACACCTAGGAAATAAAGCAGAGCTGGAGGTGTACCTCAAGTAGTAAAGTGTTAGGTGAGCAAGTGTGAGGCCTTGGTGTTCAAACCTGAGTACCACCAGCTATATGTGGGCTAAGCATTCAACTTAAGAAATTGTGAAAATAATCTTCAGTTTCTTAAATACGAGAAATGAAGAAATTTCACAGTGAAATGTCATTGCAAATAAGACTGAAGAAGACACAGAAGTTGGAATTCTAAAGTCTATACACGACCCTTGTATATCAGGTCCTTTTTTGTCATATTACCTATGACTATGTAAATGGGTTGCACTTGCAAACACCATGTAAGGCCTTGAAAAACTGGAAGTGATTCTTCTAAGTCACAGCATGCAAACCAAGTGGCAGGAAGTAGCCAGGGAATTTCTGGTTTAGGAGGGCGCTCCTGTAAGAAGACAAAAAATTAAATGAGTAACAATTCACAAAGGCAGCCCTTTTACCTTATTTAAGGGAACAATCAAGCTCTAATAACTCATTTAAAATAAACATTTTCCTAGGACAAGTAATAAGATTTGATGCTACAGAAGGGGTGCTGAGTCTCTCCTCTGGTGGATTTCTGCACAGAGGACAGTTGATGAGATATAATTGAATTATGAACCACAATGACAAAAGAAGGCCGATGTGTCTTCTCAGTCTGATATGCACAGAGGCCAAAGCTCTCTTCCAGGCTCTGGCACAACGTCCTACATCAGTGTTCTCTGAATCTACAGTTTTTTTTTTAAATCTGTAGAACTAGAGTCCAAAGTGAATTGCCAGGTGTCCTCCCCTAGAAGGAAAGAGAGCTGAGGAATGGAGTAATCATTGCTGAGAAAGGGTGAATCATCTTAGCTGAGACAAGGAGATATCTAATCACTATAGATATATTTAGAAGTCTCTATTTTGCTACCTGGCAAGATTACATCTATGGCAAACAGTTTTACAAGAGGCATAGCTGTTATTATAGACTAAGGGTGGTTTTTTGAAAATTCTCAGAATATCTGCCTGACATTCTATACTACACTTCAAAACAGATTCATTAGACACAGATCTCATATCATGCATCTTACCGATTTACAGTACACAATCCAGACAGGCCTAGTGGCTCGTGTGTAGAATCCTAACTACTTAGGAGGCAGAGATCAGGAGGATTACAGTTTGAGGCCAGCCAGGTGAAAACAACAACAACAACAACAACAACAACAACAAAAATATATTTAAAAAGCTAGGTGCAGTGATATGCACCTGTCACCCCGGTTTGTGGAAGTAGGAGGATTGCAGTCTAGGTTGGCCTAATCAAAACACAACAGCCTATTTCACAAATAATTGAAGCAAAAGGGCATAAGTGTAGCTCAGGTTACCCCTTGCTTGGAAAGTATGAGGCCTTGAGTTCAAAACTTTAGATATCTAGCACGTATGTAATCCAATAACTGTTAAGTATATTAACAGTTATAGAGCTGGCACTGATGGCACACACACACACACACACATACACACACACACAAACCCTTTTTTGTGCAGCCACTATCACCATCCATTTTAGATCCTATATAAAAGACAGCCAGAGTTATCTTCATATCCAACAGGTGCTGGAAGTGTAGTGCAGCTAAAGTGGTAGAGTGCCTGCATAGTCTTTTCCCAGTGCAAATCATGTTATCCGATTATGGATTATATATCGTGGGTCATGGAACTATTGAATAAATGTTGAGGTATCTAAAGCCTAACCCAAAACTTCTGAAAAAAATTCTGGAGAAGACTGTAGGGTTTTTGAGCCAGATGGGTATTTGAGAGACATTTCACATTCAAGATGACATTGAAAACACATTTTAAACTGATGGTATTTAAAACACATTTTCAACTTTTCAAAATATACTGTTCACAAAAAGTAGCAGCTCACATGGAATGGACAGGGACTTTAGAAACTTAGAGTCCATACACGACCATACATTACTGTGTTCCTAAAAGTTCTTTAGCTTCTCTTTAGTTCTTAGTTCACAATGCTTCATTGTGTCAGATGGTCAACTTTCCACGGCATGTTCACACCCTCTGGCTCACAGGTTAGTCCTGCAGGTGAGGATACTGCTTCGTGAAGAGGTCAAGTATTATTAAGATGGCACCGCTGGCTGGAGGCTGCACTGCTCTGTGCCCTGGGCTCTCTCTACAATGAGCTACACATCCTGCAGCTGCCATAGTCCCCATGGAGTGTGGAAAGGTGCTTCTCTACCTGGAACTACCTTTGCCCTCTGAATGCATGATAGTTACCTTTTCCATCCCTGCAGAACCTCGCAGGAAGAAATTCCATTCTGCTTCAGTTACTGATCCATGTAGACGCATGATATCCACACACAGCATGAAGCTGTAGATGAGCTTATGCTGTTCAAACAGCCCCCTGGAAACGTTGACATAGGCAGTTAGGAGAGTTTGTTCCAGGAGTATGCCCAGGCGTTCCTGAAGGTCATCTGTCTTGGTTGAGGTTTCAATGGTTGTATTAAATAACTGTGAGAAAGAAAGAACAATATTTGTGAATGAATTCATTCTCTGTGAAGGAGAAAAAAAATCCCTGCTCCTTTTCTTCCTCCCCATCACCACATTCAGCGAGCAAGATGAACACTGTCCTATGAAAACAATCTAGAACTCATCCCAACTCGACACGTGACTCTCTTGTTCTCCCTGTACTTTCCCTTTGCTGTAGACCAGACATGGACCAATGCCAAACTCTGGACAGTGTTCAAAATGTGTCACTGGATAGAAGAAACTCTGAAAAATGGAGAGGGGCTGCAGGACCATTTTCAGTTTATATTTGATAAGTTCTTCCTTTAGGATGAGAGCTGTTAAAGACTGGGAAGCACTTGTGTTTTTCTTAGTGCTTCCTCAAGGTCATTCTCAGGAAGTGGTAAGGACATGCTGGAATTTGTCTTGAAATAAGAGAAACTGACTTTCATCCCTCCCTTTTTTGTGATCTCGGGAGCTCACTTACTGGTGCCCCATATTAAGAGGAGACTGGAAAGGCAGCAGGGATGGTGCCTGGATGGACTGGGCACGGGCAGGTCAGGTTAGGCCTGTCCACTTCCTGAAACTTCCAAGTACCATCAAAGGCAAATCTCCAAGGCCCCAGTCTGTGTGGGGAAGCGGAGAAGAGCCTGAACACATAGCTCTGCCTGGAAGTCACAGCGTGAGGGGATTATACAGCAGAGACTATGGAGAAGTCCAACTAGGGGAAAGTGATTCATGTGCCACAGCCCAAGGGACAAAGGTGAAAAGAGAGATGTTGTTTGTCCAATGCCTAGGATGGAGCTAAGCTCCAGGGGACATCAACACGGACTGGAAGCTGACAGCCAAGTGAGGACCATGGCAGATCAAGAAATGTATTTTGTCTGTGTCAGCGGAATCCTAGTTATTCTGGAGGCTGAGATTGGAAGGCTTGTATTTTGAAGCCAGCTCAGGTGTGCTGTTGCTAAGTCAACAAGGGGTTCACCAGACATCCCATGAAACTCAATTGTGAGTATTAGATAAAATAGAGAGACCAAAATAAGGCCAGAAAGTCTCACAATCATAGAGGGAACTAAAAGAAGATTCTTTTCTTCTCCCTCCCTCCCTTTTTCCTTCCTTTAAATTTTTTTTTTTAAATGCTGATCCTGGGGCCTAAACTCAGGGCCTGCGAACTGTCCTGTACTTTTTTGCTCAAGGTGAGTGGCTCTACTGGCTTTTTAAAAAATAGTTTATTGGACATACGAGTCTCATGGACTTTCCTGCTCAGCTGGCTTCGAGCTACAAACCTCAGATCTCAGCCTCCTGGGTACTAGGATTACAGGTGTGAGCCATCAATGCCAGGCAGAGATTTCTCAGGAAAAATAAGAGACATAAGAAGCAAGCTTGGTGAAGCCTGGTGCTGTTAGTATCTTGAGATCTAACATAGACAACACTAGCAACAGAAAGGAAATGGGACCACTGAAGAGAAAGTAGAAATAAATGGAGGAGAACTGTGACTCAGAACAGAAGACAGGCAAGAAGGAAAACAAGCAAGTTGAGAAAACTAAGAGAAAAATGCAGTTTGCAAAGCAGCTGCTTTCTTCTCTTACTCTCTGGTATGCTGTGCATGCTGGGTACTGGAATCTTTTGGAGGCATGATGAGTGGAACTGTTCTTTAATATTGAGGACTGAACCCCAGTTCTGATGCTTCTTTGAATCATGAATCATGCTTCCAATCCATTTGCTTTTCAGGGTGGCATGCGTGTGTGTGTGCGTGTGTGTGTGTGTGTGTGTGTGTGTGTGTGTGTGTGTGTGTGTATAGGGTCTCATGTTAACCTCCTAGGCTGGCCTCCTGCCTCGATCCTCCTGCCTCTGTCTCTCAAGTGGCTGGGATTACAGGTGTGCACCACCATTCCTGGCGAGGCCATTCTTAAACCATGCATCAGCTCTCCAGGAACTAGACTCATGGATGTTCTGTTGCAGGAATGCTTCCACCGGATTTAGAAAAGCCACAGGGATGAATCTTATCACCACCACCACCTCCACCTCCATCGCACTTACATGTTTAAAGTACTTTAGTGAATACTGATACATAGGATCTATTTCTGAGAGGCTTGCAATGACAAAGTACATCACAGAGCCCTGAGCGGCTACTGGGCGGTACTTCTCCCGGGCCACATTGATCATCTGCTCAGTGGCCTCTGCTTCTTTCAGTCTGATTTTAATGGCACCAGAAGTGATCTGCATAAACACACACAAAAATTCTCAGGAGTCTGCTTCAGAAAAATACTGCAATACAGAACAATAATACCGAAATGATAAGGAAAGGAAAAATATTAAGGAAAGAAATAAGACAGAATGAATTGGTGATTTTAACCACTGGGGTTCCAGAGCAACAGTGAATCTCAGGACCTTCTCTCATTCATCCTCCTTCTTTCTAGGGTTCATTTGAAAAGGGCAAAGGAGCATGGGAAATTTAAGAAGACCTGAAAAGACTGGATCAGGACTTCTCCAGATGAATTGCTACAAAACAGAAACATGGCAGCATGCCTGATCGATCCCTAACGTCTTCATGAGCAGTGGAGACACATATAAAGAAGGCACACCCAGGGAAATGCCTAAAAGAGGAGTGAGGGACCACTGGAAGGAAGTGATCCCACCTGCCACCCTGGATGGAGAAGATGGTAACATTCCTATTCTTTTCCTAGCATTGCCAGGTGTAGGTATAAGGAAACAATATTTTTAAAAAATGTTTTTCTTTTTTATTGTAATTAATAGAAGGGTTACAGTTATATTTGCCAGATAAAAGATGCGTTACTTCACATCTATTGCTACCCCTTCTCATGTGTTTATTCCTATTTCTCTCCCCCAAACCCTTCTCCTCCCCTTGTTTTCTCCCCTTCCCTTTCCTATTTCAAATAAACAAAGGTATATACAATATACCAGATAACAAGGTAAGATACTGTAACAATATGAGAATAACCAAGAGACAACCAAGAGATAACATAGTACATTAAGAACAATCACATTATATAGCTCTTGTTTCCATATCCTGGAGATCCTTTCATTTAGCCTCATCCTATATAGCCTTTTCTATATAAGTTTTGAGCTATTGTAATCAGAAGGGGACAGTTATGAGTAAGCTGGAACCCACTCAGTTTACCACAGGTAGAGAAAGACAAAACTCCCTGTAAAGTCTTTCAGTTCATTAAGTCTGTCCACTCAGAATGATTTCCTTTCTTTTTTTTCTTTGTATATTTTTTATTGTAATTAATAGAAGGATTACATTATATTCACCAGATAGAAGATGCATTACTTCACAAACATTGATATCCTTTCTCATGTCTTGGTCCCCATTTCCCTCCCACTATCCCCAGCCCTCATCTTGTTTTCCTCCCTTCCTATGCTAATATACAATATATCAGATAATCAGGTGAAATACTGTAACTATATGAGATAACCAGGGACAGCAAAAGAGATGTGAGATAACATAGTACATTAAGGACAACAATCACTCATTATATGGCTTTTGTTTCTATATCCTGGAGGTCCTTTTGTTTAGGGTCATTCTATATGGCCTTATGTATCTAGGTTTTGTTCTATTGTAAATCTCTGCTAGGAGAGCCCAAGGTTTCTACAGATTATGACAAATGAGGGAAACCATTGAGCCTATGTTCCTTTGAGTCTGGCTTACTTCACTTAATATGATTTTTTCTAAGTCTTTCCCTTTCCTTACAAATGGGGTGATGTCATTCTTTCTGACAGCAGCATAGAATTCCATTGTGTATAAATACCACATCTTGTTATCTACTCATCAACTGAGTGGTATCTGCTATAATTAACATTGTTGTGCTGGTGGATTTAGTATGTCCTTGTTTCTGGACGATTGGGTAAATGCCAAGTAGTGGAATTGCTGTGTCATAGGGGAGCTCTATGTTTAGTCTTTTGAGGAACTGCCATACTGCTTTCCATAGTGGTTGAACAAGTTTGTACTCCCACCAGCAGTGTAGTAGTGATCTCTCCTGGCCACATCCCTTCCAGCATCTGTTATTATTAGATTTCTTGATTATGGCCATTCTAACTGGATTGAGGTGGAATCTTAGAGTTGTTTTGATTTGCATTTCTTTTTTTATTGTAATTAGTAAAAGGGTTACATGATATTTGCCAGATAGAAGGTGCATTAATTCACATACATTGATACCCTTTCACATGTCTTGGTTGATTTGCATTTCTTTTATGGCCAGAGATGTCAAGTAAGAAAAAAATCTTACAGGGAAGGGTGAAGCTGACATTTGTGAAGGGCTAGGAACTAAAGCAAGAAGCCATGTCTAAGGTCGCTTGTTTTCTTTATGACTTTTGTTTTTTTTTTCCTGGCTCTGGGAAGTCTTTTGGCCAACAGACTTTCTAAGTTTCTCTTTTCTTAGTTTCATAGTCTCTCTTTCTCTGTTTGCTTCTCTATCCTCTTTTTGAGCTGTAGATATTTCTGGTCAGGAGTTCCTTTTGCTTTAGAAATTTAAGGCTTTAGTGCAGGACCACAAAAATCACTATGGGATCAGCGTGCCAGTATTGTTCAGCTGGAAGGAGAGGTGATGGGCACCACTGGATTTCTGTCTAAACCAATGGTTTCCAAGAGAAACACAATGGCAGCCACATAGAACCTCCACATTTCCCAATTTATGAAAAACAAAATGAAGCAGTGAACTTAATTTAAACAATATGTTTTGTTTAACTCAGTATAAAAAAATCAAGGTACATCAAAAGCAACATATTAACTATGTAAAAATTACACGTTTAATACAAGTATTTGATATCTGGCAGCACACTTAAGTTCAGAAGTCAGGTTCGGAGTGGTTAATGGCTACATTTGCTTAGTGGCCACCTGCCACATTGAAGTTTAAGTCCACTCTGTCCACTCTATTCAATAGGAAAAGAAGGGGTGGGATTCCATACTGAAGTTGTGTCAGAAGACTCAAACTCTCTCTCTGTACTTAGGGACCAAGGGGAAAGTAGTAGAGTTGAGAGGAAATCATCAATACTGGACACAGCCAAAGCTTTCACAGAAATAGAGATGGGATGTCAATATGGTACCAGTTGGGTTTTGGAGGCCCAATAACAAATAATTCCTCATACCCTGGAAAGCTGGAGGCATTGATAATGCAGAACTCCAGGCTAAAGAAATGGGAAAGTAGAGTAGTTGTTTTTTCCTCCTCCTCTTCCTCCTCCTTCTCATTTGCAAGAGAACATTTGAACTCTTAAACTCAGCTGTGTTTGGTAACTGCAAACTTTAGCAGTTCTTAGAGAATATAGGATTTGTTTTAAAATATGTTGAAGGAAGTATACACTGCAATTGGGAGTAGGAAGAAATGATTCCACTTGCCTTTGATTCCTGGAGAGTATCAATAAGTTCCTCATTGTCCAGAATATTTCCTTCAGACTGAAAGAGCATTTTCAGAATTTTATCTTCAATGGCTTTCAGCTGGGTTTTGTCGCTGTTGATCCTCACAATGAGCTGAACTCTTTGTTCTTCCAAGTCAGGTTTTTCAAGTCGCACTACATCACTAGGACCAAAGTTGGGACACCTGAATTACACTTTGTAAGTGATTTAAAGCTATTTCTATGTTTCTTTCTGTGTTTTCAATTGTTCTTTTTTATTAAAGAATTTATTAACATTGATTTTTACATCATATTTCAAATGTCATGTTTAACAAACAAGTATTCAAGAAAGGAATCTGTATATACAATCACTGGCACTTAAATTTTAGAACATAATTAAAATTAAGCTGAGGGTTTTTAGGTTATAGGTACATATTAATGTATGCAATAAAATATTATGTCTATAGAGTATATAGCCCATTATAGATTTTTTTTTTTGCCGGGCTTGGGCTTGGGCTCAGGACCTGAGCACTGTCCTTGGACTTTCTCAAGGCTAGAGCTCTACCACTTGAGCCTCAGCACCACTTCCAGCTTTTTTCTATGTATGTGGTACCAAGGAATTGAACCCGGGTATTCGTGCATGCTAGGCAAGCACTCTATCACTAGGCCAAACTCCCGGCCCCCCATCATAGATTTTTATGTCTATGTAGTTATGTTTATATTCCAATACCATGTCCATAACCTTGGGTACCCAAATAGTGAGTCATATCACTCTTGTACTGTTTGGATCTAATAGCCACATATTAAGAATACCTTGCGCCTTTTGTTCCTTTGGTCTTGACTTATCTCACTCAACTTGATTTGCTAGGATATCAGGAACAGTCGATAAAACACAAGAGCTGCAAATGTTCTTATTCAGAAAGCTATTTAACTAAGTATTCATGTTACTAGTCAAATCTGTGTGTTCATTTTGTCTCTTCTACTTGTCAGTTCTGATTTTCCTGTGTTTCAAAGATCTGTGCCTGCCATAGTTACAAAGAAACCTGCTTCTGGTTAACGATTTGATCTCTCTCTCTAATTAGCCTGAGCCAAGCTGAAAATGCTGCCTACAACATTCTTTTTTTATATTGATATGGGAGATTAAAACAAACTTCCAGTTTTTATGAACCCCCCCCCCCCTTTTTTTTGCCAGTCCTGGGGCTTGAACTCAGGGTTTGAGCACTGTCCTTGGGCTTTCTCAAGGCTAGAGCTTTGCCATTGGAGCCACAGCACCACTTCCAGCTTTTTTCTATGTATGTGGTATGAAGGAATTGAACCCAAGTATGGCCCAGTGGGAGTCCCCTGAGAGTTGTGGTCTCAGTGTCCAGGAGGCAGGGGGCTGAACTCTGGTGTTTAGAATGGTGAGGGCCTGGGAGGAGATGTGAGTAACTGGTTACAGAGGGCTGCCTGTGAGAGAGCAGGCAAATGAACTAGATGGTGGCTTCTCAGAATGCAGGTGGATTGAGCTGCCTCTCCCCAGAATACAGGCCGTCAGGTCCCCTTTCAGAGCCCTCAGCCATGCAGAACAGTGAGACTCTGTATCCCCCCATAACTGGTCTCAACCTTGCCCTTCTCATTGGGTGATTTTTGTTCCAGGTAGTTTAGTGACTATCTAGGTAAGTTTAGCTGGTATGTTAAATGTTCAGCTGGGTTTTTTTAAGAATACATCCATAAAATGCATTTTATTCTTAATTGGAAAGAAATGAGCCTAGGTTAAGTTAGAAGCTGGAAGAATTCCTAAAAGAAATGAGAAAAACAGGTCTTAGCTCAGTGGTAAACAGGTACAAACTGGGATAATTTTGACTCAAACATAAGGTGCATTTTTTAAAAAATAATGTGCACTCAAATTATTCTTTTGGAGTTAATATACACATATGTACACACATGTGAATACATGTTGGTCGAATACAATCGTGTGCTTCCCGGTGACATGTGACTGCACTTGTAACAGCAGTCTGGAAGACTATGTTCCTTACTGATATTTTGCTCTAGTTGTTTTTGTATAAATACTTTTTATGGTTTTCCCTAATGACACATTTCTCAACCTGTAGTCTTAATTTGTGATATGTCTATTTAAAGATCTAGTTATGATCTATGTATCTATGTCTCTCTCTAATTAGCTATCATCAATCTATCTCATTGGTTTTAAGCCTAGCAACACTACATTTTCTTTTTCTCAAGGTCAGGGCTCTACGACTTGAGAAACACGGACATTTCTGTCTGGGTGGGCTTCAAACTGTGTTCCTCAGATCTCAGCCTCCTGAGGAACCAGGATTATAGCCAACAGTGCCCAGCGTCTTCTGCTTACTGAGTAGTCATTTACTATTTGCTTTGATTGAGTTATATGGGATGCTTTCATACACTCATATTTTTCTTTGTCAAACTTCTAAACAAATGCCTTCTTGTGTCTATGCCCCTCCTTTTTTTTTTTTTTTTACCTTAACAACTGGTCCTCCAGGCCTGATTTGGTTACAGTGAAATTGATGATGGTGACTTTAATGCATACCTGGAAGAGAAGAGCACAGATACACTTACGTGCACACTGGTAACACAAAGAGGAAGTCTTCAGTGGAACGTGGTTCATCATTATCCAGACCCTGCCTGCGCATGCCTCACACTCTAAGCATGCCCTGTGATGCCTCAGTACTCTAAGCACCATCTACCCTTCAGATTCTATCTGACTTCCCTGCCACGGCACCATGAGGCAGGGGCCTTGGTCTGGAATCTGAGTAGACAGTGAGGAGAACATGACTGGAAGTAGAATGAGGACTTGGGAGTGAAGTGGGAGGGAGAGTACAAGGGCAAGGGGATGCTACAGCGATGGAAGAAGGAGAATGGCAGGGGTGGTTAGCTCTTTTCCTCAGCCTCTATCCTCCAGAGACTCAGTGCACACAATAATCCAGTTGGGTTGATGACTCTAGACGGGCAGCCCATACCTCAGGCAGATAATGGGGATTCGGCATCTTGGTGGTCATATAGAACCGGAAGTTTTTATCATAATCAATGTCCGAGTCTCCCAGACGAATGAGTAGTCGCCCACCACTGATAAATGTCTGTTTCAAAAGAACGGGTTCTAGAGCCGGATCCAGGGTTTCTCTGAGCTTAAAAGTGGAAACAAAACAAAATAAGCGAAACAACACAGAATTAAAATGGATGGCATCAAGCTGTCAACATTCCTTGAAGGACCTCAAAATGTACTTTGAATGAGCATTTTTTTTTTAAAAAATGGGATTTTATCTAGATATCTATGTATCTATCTCAGTGTCTTTATACTACTTCCAACAGTATTTTTTTCTTTTTTGCCAATGATTATATCACCCACAATCTAAGGACATAAGAACAGATAAAGGATATGCGTGTTTTATACTAATCTTGTACAGTATTCTCCTCTATGGGAAACATGCCAAAAAAGGAAGGACTGGGAGCCCGCTGGCCCTCAGCAAAAGGAAGGGTCTGTTCATGTTCTGGTTGTTCTAAGGGATTAGTAAACTATATCCTGAAAACCAAACTTTTGAGCTGAAAGTTAAAAAAAAAGCTGTTTAAACTGATTATAGAAACAAACAAAAACCCAATTAAATCATACTAAAACAAGTAAAAAGAAACATTTGCACACAAAGTTAGAAAAACGCCACAATCTCTTAATGTTTAAGGCTTACAATGAGGCTTGTGAATTAGCCGTGTCAGAAAGCAAACACTGACCCTGTTAATGCCAAAACTACCTGAAAATGAGAAATTCATTAACAAACTATTTCTTCCATTAGAATGAGCAAACCGACGACCAGCTTTCTGTTGAGATGAAATTTCATGGACTTTTACTGCTAAGCTAGTCAGGAACTGTAATCTTTCTGATCTTAGCCTCTTATGTAACTTAAGAAGGCTGATATAGGGCTGGGAGTTTGGTCTAGTGCTAAGAGTGCTTACCTAGCATACAGGAAGACCTGGGTTTGATTACTCAGTACCACATACACAGAAAGAGCTACAAGTGGTACAGTGGCTCAAGTGGTAGAGTTCTAGCCTTGAGAAACCCCGAGACGGTGCTCAGACCCTGAGTTCAAGCCCCAGGACTGGAAAAAATAAGACTGGTATATACAATTGCACCGGGGTATGGGCTGGGAAAGGGTCATGCGGACTTTTTCTGTCCAGGCCGGCCTTGAACTTCTGTCTTCCTATTCTCAGTCTCCCAAGTAGCTAAGACTACAAATGTGAGCTATTAGTACCAGGCTTGATTTATGCCATCTGTATTGTGCAGATGTGGTCTGGATAGAATCCCAGATAAGATCTGACACTTGGGAACTAGAGGTAGAAATGAAAAGTGAAAGACAAACCTCTTCCAGCAAGACAGGTAAACCAAGTCGGATGGAATTTTCAAGTAATCGCAAGAAATTAGTGTCTGTAAGTTTAATGATCTTTAACCCAGTTTTGCTTTCCTTATTCCTGATCCAACGGTTGGCCTATATAAGAGAGCACAGAGGAATTTTTTTTTTAAGCGCATGATAGTCTTTTATTGCAAGCTCAAGCCTGGACTCACAGCCATCGCCAACACAGTGGGTCAGAGTTGAGAGCCCTGACTCCTTTGGTTCCAGGGTTTTTATAACACACTGACCATGTAGCACTAGTTGACCACTTACAGAGGCCAATAGGATTGTAACATTTATACAGAACTGCACAACTTTGTTCTGTCACAGTGAGTGATCACTCAAATCATAACCTGCTTCTGGGGAGTCATTTGAACTATCATATCTTTTTCTATCTGAGTCTGGCCCACAGTCTTGGTGGGCAAGAGGAGGGGTCAGAAACTATGGCCGGAATGGGGGGAAGCTGCCCATATGCCTTTTCCTCATTGTGCTTGTCCACTTGGTTTCTTGTCTTTTGTTCCCTGAGTTCTGTTAACAAGAGTTTACAGTCCACAGCTTGTTTGGGAACTTTCTGAGTTAACTGAGTTTCTATAGGGTCTGTGTTAGTTTTTAGGTAATATAAGATTAATATTTCACAAGTTACATACTTGATGCACAGAGGAAATTTTATGATAAAGTTGAAGTTTTGTGCAATCTAGCAGCACACTGGAGACATAAAATATGACTGAATAAAAAAAATCTTCAATAAAACCTTTTAAATTTAATGTTTAGAAAGAGTCCTAGCTCAAATGTAAAACAAATTATGAAAAGGGTCACCTAGGAAAAAGTCCATGCTTCTGGCATTCAAGGTTGTCTCTCTTGCTTTTACAATGGCTCCCTTTTCCAGTTCCTATTTAGTCTAACTTGATGAATGGATTGAGGGGAGCAGGTAATGGGAGTGTATAAATTCCAGGTAAGCTTGTCCTAAATTCTATCCTATGTGGACTTCCAAAAGCCAGAAGTGTAACTGTGGCTCAGGTGATAGAATGCTAGCCACGGGCAAAAAAGCTTAGGGACAGCACCCAGATCTTGAGTTTAAGCCCTCAGACAAGGACACAACAAATAACAGGCAGACAAGTTCTTTCTTACTTCCTACATCCACCAATTGAGAGATGTAGACTAGCTGGCTTATAAAATCTCTCCCGAGGTTTAAATTTCCATGATGGTACCAATGTAAATCTTGCCATTCATAACAGACCAATTTGAAGTGGGGCAAACAGACCACTAATCACAAGCATTTGTTGCAGACCTGATCCTGGGGGTCAATCATCAGAGGCCATCGTCTCCCTTGTGTAACCAAAATTCCATTTTCTGTTGATGTCAGGTCACGAGGCAGTCCATCTGCATTCCATTGCCTTATTTCATAAGGATCTCCAAGGATGTTAATGAGATTGAAGGAAGGATCAATTGGGATCTCCAGTTTCAGGCAGTCCTCAGTCCAGGATTCTATAAGCTATACAAAGAAGGAAGCTTGTGTGTATGTAGTCAGGAAACATTCAGTTAAGTGAGGGCCCATGCTAAGTGGTAGGCAGAGGGAAGCTAGTGGGTAGAAGAACTAAATCTTACCAGTCCCTGCAGGCTCTTGGCATTAGAGAATAAGGCACAAAAGTCAATTTAAAAAAATCAGGAGACCTAGTGCTACAATTATGCTGTTGACTATGACTTTGGGTATGTGACTCCCTTATCTGAACTTCAGTTTAGTCATGTGAAAATGATTAGGCTGTCACAGTGATTTTCAAACACAGGTGTACTGCCCTTTTTCGGAGAGTATGGAAAAGCACGTGGAGATTTAATTTAAAAATGTTAAGTGTAAGCCGGGGTGTGGTACCTTATGCCTGTAATCCTAGCTACTCAGGAGGCTGAGATCTGAGGATCAAGGTTCGAAGCCAGCCTGGTCACAAAAGGACCTGAGGCAATTATCTCCAATTAACCCCTAGAAAATGGGAAGAGGGGCTTGGCAATATTTACAATATGTACACACATTATATATGTGTGTATACAATGTATATTTATATATATGCATATGCACATATACACACATTACACACATATTACACACACACACACACACACACAGAAACTTCCACCCTGATGAGCCACCATAGTGGAAGGCCTTCATATGAACTCAGAAGAATCAGTCTCCACCCTCAACAGATCCAATGTTTTTTTTTTATCACTCTTTAGAGAAATTGTTTTCTTACCGATTGCCTGTACTGGGCCGTGAAAGCCCCATAATAAGCCACACAAGCTGCAGCTATGAACACATTTCCAATGATGTTTGACAGTTCCTCCTGAAACTTTTGTATGCTTTCTTCCCAGCGGACCTGTTCATCTCCTAATGCAGCCGTCAGTTTTCCAGCACGTATTAGGCGAGCATTTGTCAGGGCCATGTTCTTTGCTAGAAAAATTCAAGAACATCAGGTCATGTTAGTATTTTCCTTAAATACTACAAAAGTTGATTTCCCTGTTTGGGTTTGTAGCAGAATTAGAATAATTTAACCAGTGCTTTGAATACATTTCTGTGAAATTCCACCCACCAATTCAGCTATTTCCCATTTTATGCCAAATGTTCTTTTGAATATGTCATTATACTGGCTGACAACAGTGTTCTCTGTGGCCCTGTGGTAGGTATTTTCCAGATCAAATTCATCTGTTGTTTGGAGTTATAAATGCAACATTCTCCAAGAAGCCTTGATCAGGTAGAAGATGTTGAATCTATACAATAGCTGCAGTGCTTGACCCTTGGTAAGCAATAGAAGAAGTCCAATGAAAATAAGCTAGATAAAAGCGGACATCTGCCTGCCTGAAAGTTCTTCTGACTTTTGAAAATTAGGCCTTTTCAACCCAATTTACCTCCTGTGACTTACTTACCTAGATTTTCTTTTTCATTTATGCTTCTGTCATATTTGTCTTGTAAGGCCTGAATCTGATCCTCTACTTTTTTAAGCAATGCTTGCTTTTCTTTCAGGGTAGCCATTGTAACATCAAGTTCAGCCTGATAAAATAAAGTAAGTATTTGAGAATAGACCTAAATGAGAAGGATGAGTTAACTTGTCCATTTATGATAGTTATTATTTAAAAAATATACAATTTATGTTGTCTTTTACATGTTGAAAAAGAATTTGATATACTAGGAAAGATAAAGGGGAATAAAATATAAGTGTAGAAATAAACCAAAATTAAAACAAAAATAAAGTATCAAATGAGTAAAGAAGCAGATTTACTGAATATTTAAGACAAATCTTTTGTCGCAATGGAGTGTTATTATTATTTTTTTCTTTTTTGGATGCAGTGTCTCCCAATCACTAGGCGGGTGCTCTTACCACTGAGCTACACACATAACCCATGGGTTATTAATTTTAAATGATGAATTAGGCAATGGAAACTTAGTTTTCTAATTTGGGGAGGAGGGGTACCAATCACAGGCCTTGAACTCAGGGCTTGGGTGCTGCCACTGACTTTTAGTTTTTTGCTTAAGGCTCTAACACTTGAGACACAGCTCCACTTCTAGCCTTTTGGTGGTTAATTGGAGATATGCGTCTCATGGATTTCAGCCTTCTGGGTAGCTAGGATTGCTAGGATTATAGGCATGAGCCACTGGACCCTGGCCCTACCCAGTTGTTTTATTTCGTTTTGTTTTTATGCCAGTCTTGGGGCTTGAGCTTGGGTCATAGGCAGTGTGTTCTTTGGGCTCCCCCCCTTTTTTTTTCTTCTCAAGGCTAGTGCTCTATCACGTGAGCCATAGCTCACATCTGGCTTTTTTTTTTTTTTTTACATCTGGCTTTTTTTGAGGGGGGACTTTATTGCCAGGTTGGCTTTAAACTGCTGTCCTCATATCTCAGCAGTAAGGATTCCAGGAGTGAGCCTCTGGGACTCAGCTTTGTGAGTTTTTTATACCTTGAAATGATTGGGGAAAAAATAAAAGGAAGAATATTTGGTGACATGTGCTACATGTGTGAACTGTGAATTTCAGCCTCCATAATAAAGTTATACTGGAATATAGCCATGCTTATTCATCTACATATTGTCAATGCCTGTCTTTGCGGAGCAATGACAGAGTTGAGTAAATATCTCTGATCTGTATCAGCAAGTTTCTTTCTTTCCTTTTTTTTTTTGGTAGTGGTAGGACTTGAACTCTGGGCCTGGGTGCTGTCCCTGAACTCTTTAGCTCAAGGCTAGTGCTCTACCACTTGAGCCACAGTGCCACTTTCTGCAGGTCTTTGTAACCTGTTTCATTCAAAGATCATTCTTCTTCTTCTTTTTTTTTTTGGTTGATCGTTGGGGGCTCGAACTCTGGGCCTGGGCGCTGTCCCTCAGCTCTTCAGCTCAAGGCTACTGCCCTACCCCTTGAACCAGAGTTCCACTTCTGGTTTTCTGGTGGTTAATTGGAGATAAGAATCTCATGGACTTTAGTGCCCCGGCCAGCTTTGAACCTCAATCCTCAGATCTCAGCCTCCTGAGTAGTGGCATGAGCCACCGCATTCGGCAAAGATCATTCTTTATTCTTCTTGTGAATAGCAAGTACCTTATGTCTGATTGTGGTCATCTGGCTCTCAGATCTCAGATGACACTATGAAAGCATTCCTCAAGTGCAAAGCTAGATCATCAGATACTGCAGCTCCCAGGCACTTCAAATATACCATAGGAAGCTGGGTACTGGTGGCTCACACCTGAAATCCTAGCTAGTCAGGCGGCTGAGAGCTGAGGATCTCAGATTGAAGCCATCTTGGGCAGAAAGTCCCCATGAGACTCTTATCACCAATAAACAACTACTACTACTACTAAAAAAAAAAGCCAGAGGTGGCACGAGGGCTCAAGTGTTACAGTGCTAGTCTTGAGCACAAAGAGACTCAGGGACAGCATTCAGGCCCTGAGTTTAAGCTCTAGGACAGGCAAAATAAGGATAACAAGAACAAGAATAAAAACAAAAACAACTTCCCCAAAGCCCCACCAAACCAAACAGACAACGGTCCCCCCCCCAAAAAAAAAACCCATCCAAACCTCAAAAACCCCATAGGTATAGTTCCCTGTTTTTCAGATGACTAGACACAGAAACATTTTTTTTTTTTGCCAGTCCTGGGCTTGAGCTCAGGGCTTGAGCACTGTCCTTGGACTTTCTCAAGGCTAGAGCTCTACCACTTGAGCCTCAGCACCACTTCCGGCTTTTTTCTATGTATGTGGTACTGAGGAATCGAACCTGGGTCTCCATGCATGCTAGGCAAGCACTTTAACCACTAGGCCAAACTCCCGGCCCCAACGTTTTTGTTTTATTTTGGAAAAAGGCTGATTCTAGAAGAAACCACAAAAATAAACAAACAAACAAATTTACCAGTTATTGATTCAAACAAAAGCTAAAGGGCTGGGAAGTCGTTCAGTGGCAAAGCTTTTGCCTAGCAAGTGCAACGTCCAGGTTCCATCCCCAGTACCAAAAGAAAAAAGATAAAAACAAAAACCATTAAATGTGCCCCCCCAACCCAAACCTCTAAAAAAAACCCTTTCAAACATTTAAGCTGAGCACTGGTGGCTCATGCCTGTAACCTTAGCTACTCCGGAGGATGAGATCTGAGGATCATGGTTTGAAGCTAGCCTGGGCAGACTCTGTGAGACTCTGAAAACTAGGCACTCAAAAATGGGAAGCGGAGTTGTGACTCAAAGTGAAAGAGTGCTAGCCTTGATCAAAAGAGCTCAGGGACAGTGCCCAAGTTCTGAGTTTAAGTCCCATGATCAACCAGAAAACCCCCCAAAACAAACAAAAAAGAGCTAATTTTCAAGAATATTGTCACTATCTCAGTAGAATAGCTACACTGATACTCTACAGAGTATGAATGGTTGGTGGTCATAACTCTTACTTCTATAAAATAACCATTATGGTTCACATACCTGTGCAGCTCGAAGTTTTTGTCTCTTTGGCTCAACTACCTTGACCACCCGTGAGTACAAATCCATTGCTCGTACCCACATACACATGGATTTACATGCTTTGGACACTTTTTCTACTTTTTCAGGCACGAAATCCGGATTGTTAATATACTTCTGAAGCTTTGCCAAGATCTGAGGCTTTATGTTTTCCTTATCATAGTCTAAAAGTCTTTTCAGAAAGTTAGAGTCCCCAAGAAGTTGTTTTGCTGTTGGCCAGTCAGGTCTGAAAGACAGAAATCTTAAGTTAATAACATTGAATTCAAGAAATATAAAAGCTCAGAAGATGTATTCCTCTGGGAACATTATATGACCCCCACATGTGGGTAGTTTAATCTTAGTATAGTAACCCAAGTAATAGTTAGCTATGTATACAATTATGATAGGCATAAAAGAATTGGATGATTAAGATTACATATAACTCAAATTTGGTAGACAAAAATGATAAAACAATAGAGTTTTGGAAACTAGAAGCCATTATAGAAAAGTATTTGTTGAATGACCGATTAAGTTGGAGGGAGGTTGGAGAGGAGAATGAGTGGTGTATGGTTGTGTGTATGTGTGTGTGTGTGTGTGTGTGTGTGTGTGTGTTAAAAATGGGGAAAATAAAAAGCAAAAAAGTTCCACCAGATAGGCTGGCAACAGATGCTTGGGCATTACTCACTTGGCATTCAAGAGAATGGAGATGGCTTCCATGACAGTCATGACCAAATCTGGGGGCTTCGTGAAAACTCGGATTTCAGATATATCTGCCTTGTCTAAGGAATCCAGTGCTCTGTTGGCAGCTTCAAGGGCAGGCAGTGCTTCTTCAAGATCTCTTTGAGCATCATCAGCTATTGCTTGGGTTTCTTCGGCTTTCACTTTTGCCATTGCTTGATCTTCTTGCACAACACTGCGGACCTAACCATTGAATTGTGATTGCTTCAGTGATCTCATTAGAGGTGGAGCATCCCTAATCTACAAATTCAAAATCTGAAAGGTTTTGAGTGCCAAGTGATTTTTCACATGGTAAATTCTACCCTTGATCTCATGTGACAGGCCATAGATTAAACGTGAGTGTACTAAAAATAATGTTTAAAATGACCTTCAAATAAAATAAAATTTAAAAAAGTAAAAAAATAAAAAAATAACCTTCAGGCCATGCCATGTATATAAGGTGTATGTGTGAATGAATTTTGTATTTAGGCTTGGGTCCTATGTCTGATGTATCTCATGATACATGCAAATATTCCAAAATCTGAAAAAAACTCCAAACCAAAATACTTCTGATCTCCAAGCATTTTGGATAAGAGAGATGCAGCCTGTCTTTGAATGTCAATATTTGAAAAGAAAGCCAATAGCAATGAGTTGTATTTTCTCTTTGGATTAGACCAGTGATGAAAGATAATTAGATTGCATTTTATGCTCTTTTTCTATCTCATCCCATATCAATAATAACAGAGATAAAATTATAGCCATCATTTCCTTTAGAAGAGAAACAGTTGCAAGTAGTATTTTTCTTATAAATTTGCCTTTTTATGGAGCTGTACCAATTCTATGAGACAGAGATATACTGGCTTGCTAAAGAGAGCTTGTTTTTTCATGTTGCTCATAGGGCTTGAACCCAGGGCCAGGGCACTGTCCTTGAGGTTTTCATTTATTAATTTTTTTCCTTCAAGGCTAGCCCTCTACTATTTAAGCCACAGCTACACTTCTGGCTTTTGGATAGTTACTAGGACTCATGGACTTTCATGAAAGCTCAGGCTGGCAGTGAACCACAATCCTCAAATCTCATCCAGTTGAGTAGATAGGATTACAGGTGCGAGCTACTGGTGCCTGGCTAAAGAGAGGTTGCTTACAATTTTAAATAATTCCTAAGACAGGTGTTGTGGCATATAAACCCAGAACTCTGGATCCTGAGATAGAAGAATGTTGAGTTCAAGGCCAGTTTAGGCTAGATAGTGAAATCTGGTTCAAACAACCAACCAACCAAGTAAGCAAGCGAAAGCCCTTTAAACTCTAAAAGACACTGCTAAAGTGCTCTAAAAATAGCATCAATAAGTTTATCATTTGGAAATAGAACTGGAGCTCAAGGGGTAGAATACTAGCCTTGAGTGAAAAAGCTAAGGACCTGAGTTCAACCCCCATGACTGGTATAAAAATGATCACTTAATTATTTTTAAAGAAATATATAGTAAAACACTGGGCACTGGTGTCTTATGCTTGTAATTCTAGCTATGCAAAAGTCTGAGATCTGAGGATTGTGGCTTGAAGTCAACCTGGGAAGAAAAGCCTGTGAGACTATCATGTCTAATAAACTACTCAAGAAACACTGAAGTGGAGTTGTGGTTCAAGTGGTAGAGCACTAGTCTTGAACGCAAAGAGGTTCATGGATAGCATCCAGGCAGGCCGTGAGGTCAAGCTCCAGGACCAGAAAAAAAAGTATATCTATAATAATACAATCTGATTACATATGATTTTATGGAAGTGATCAATGGCTGAATAAAATCCCAATCATACCGTAGATTATGTGGCATACCTGATCAGCACTTTCTTGATCCAATGCCAATTTTTCCATTAGAGCTTCAACATCTTGAGATTTTGCTAATAGCACAGGTTCTAAAGCTGAAAGATCTAATTTCATTTTATCTACTAGCACATTTGTTTCTAATAGCTTGGTGAGACCATTTTTCACCCGATCTCTTGCCTAAATGACAACATAAAATTTCTATTATTAGAGCATTATAAACCATCTATTAGATTTTGACATTGACAGAATTAGTAAATTTATTTTTAATACTTCAAGTTGTGTACAAATTGCAAGTTAGGAAAAATGTTCAGGTAATAGAACTTCAGGAAATGATCATGTCTTTCATCATGGTAGCCTGAGGAATAAAATGAATGAATGAAGTTGAGACAGGAATCTCTGGTGGCCACAGCTGAGGGGTCCTGTTTGCTCATGGTGAGCACAGTTATTGAGAGACTGGAGAAATTGGGTACTGGGCACTTTGCTATGGGTTGCTGAATCTGAGTCCTACTTTTCAGCACTGAAGTTCTTTAAAAAATTTATTATTATTATTGTAATTGTTATTGTTGTTGTTGTTGTTGTTGTGTGTGTGTGTGTTGGTCCTGATGCTTGAACTCAGGGCCTAAGTGCTGACCCTGAGCCTTTTTATTTTTTTCAGGGCTAGCACTTGAGCCACAGCTCTACTTCTGGCTTTTCTTCCCCCGTCCCCCTAGTAGTTAATCAGAGATAAGAGTCTCATGAATTTTCCTGCCTGGGCTAGCTTTGAACTGTGATCCTTAGATATCAGCCTCCTGAGTAGCTAGGAAAACAGGTGGAAGCCACTGAGTGGCTTTTGGCAAAATTCTTGATTAGGAGAAAAGGAATGATACCAAAAGAGCCATTTTATTTTGTGGTTTAAATTGGCTAGTTAAAAATATTGATTATTTTATGAGGCACATGTTACATAAGGTAAAAACCCTCTGAAAAACATTTTGAATATCTAAACCATAATGCCTTTACTATTTCAATTTAAATTGCCTGTTTATGTGTACAGTGCATCTTGATGCGTGTCACCTTTTCATCGTTCTTCCCCTCCCATTTATCCCATCCATATCCATCTCAAGTTTTCCAGTTCCATTTTCACAAACGTGCACTAAGTGTTATGAATGCATTCAACCACCCTTCTCTTCATTCATTTGTTCCCTCCTTTTAAACTCCATCCTATGCAGACAAAACTTGTTTTAGCTTCCTGCAGTTTATTTTATTCAACTGATAATTGTTCAAAGGGGTTTTATCATGGAATCTCACTCCAGCATATACCATATGAGTTTGATAGTGTATATATGTGTATGTATATGTGTTTGTGTGTGTATGTGTGTATTCCTGTATGTGTTTACCCTATGTGTTTATATTTTAACTCTAACATCCAAGTATGAGAGAGAAATGGTTTCTTTTCAGATACATCCACTTTCCTGTGAATGGCATCATTTTATTCTTCCTGCTAGATGAATAAATTTCATTATATGTGTATATGTATGTGTGTATACCAAAATGTTGAAATTTTAGCTCATATTAATAATCTGGTGCTGCTGCTGCTGCTGATAATAATGACAGCTATTAGTTCCTGGGTACCATATATGTATCAGGTTGTGGTCTAAATGCTCCATAAACTTTAATTCCACAACAATTCAAGAGGGCATTAGAGGTAGTTTATCAAGCTTATTTTTCTCTTAAAGCATATAAGAATTCAATAATGGCTGAAGATTGTACCCCAAGAGGCCTAACTTGAGTTGCATGTAGTTTGTTTCCCACCAAATGCCTTGGTCTTGGTGGAAACCATTAGCACTAGAGACCACTGAAGACCCCATCCCTGTAACTAGACAAAGAGCTGCCTCCATATTGTATACTGCAGAGGTCTCTTTAATGTTGTTTCAAGGTCTAGTCTACTGAGTTTGTGATACTTGAGCAGTGGTACTCACATTACTGAGTCACTGACAGAAAGACATATAAGGAAGAGAAACCCGGGGATGTTTCTGTTTTTCTTGACAATACTGGATGTCACTTACTGTGATCAGCTGCTTCCTTTTCTCGGTGAGCATGTTCAGGTAGAGGTTGATGAGCTCCAGGTAGGAGGTGGGCGTGGTGTAGTACCGACGCCGGAGCTCAGCATAGTAGCGCTCTGCTAACTGGGAGACGCTCAAGTGAACATTCACACACATGAGGGACAGCTTTTCTTTCAGATCCTCACTGCCAGTATCGACAGATAAGAAGAATGTCCTTGACACAGAAAGAAGTGCTTCTCTGGGCCACTGCAAATAAAGAAGAAATTCTGTTAGCTCAGTGACAAGCAGCTGAACAATAAAGAAAAGTCTTTCTCTGTATCCTGCCCTCCCCTAGTCCCTACTTTGACAAACTGTCTGGTACTGAGAGAGCCCTGTTGATGTGAGAGGAAGCCCACTCTGTCGATCACACGTAGAAGCAGTTTTTGTACTATTTGTTCATTGACTCCAGGCCTGAAGCAGAACAGCTTAGTGTGGCTGTAGAGAAACACACCTCATGCGGCGGGACCCATTTCCAATTCCTGACAGCCAGCTCCTCCGTGCAAACCAGAAATGAGTCTCCATTTTCTAATATGTCAGTTTTGTACTCTACATGACTTCTTTGTATTTACTCTAGGTCTTCAGATTGCTAACACTTCTGCTTTCCTCTTTACCTGCAGCTGATGGTTTTGTTTCTCATGCCACAAAAGCGAAACAAAACCCTGGAAGCAAACAGAGCTTTGGTGAATTCCTACTCACATGCTGCTTCTCCATCACATGCATCTGGGCCTCCTCTCTGTTACTCAAGGGCAAACTGTGTGAACTTCCTGCCCAGGGCAATCCCGGTATCCACACATACTGCTTACTCAAAGACGTTGGTACCAAAATGCTTAATGTTGTATGTTGTATTATCAACATATTTCTCTTTTCTGGATCACTTTTGTCAGCATGAACACACACACACACACACACACACACACATCATACACACCTATTCTGCTTGTAGTTCCCATTTTATTTATTTATTTATTTATTTTTTGGCCAGTCCTGGGCTTGAGCTCAGGGCCTGAGCACTGTCCTTGGACTTTCTCAAGGCTAGAGCTCTACCACTTGAGCCTCAGCACCACTTCTGGCTTTTTTTTTTCTATGTATGTGGTACCGAGGAATCGAACCCGGGTCTTCATGCATGCTAGGCAAGCACTTTAACCACTAGGCCAAACTCCCGGCCCCTGTAGTTCCCATTTTAATGGGAATACTTTTCTCTTGACCTCCTGCACCCCTCTAGCTCTTATCTCTCTTTTTTTTTATAATCACAAGTTTATTTACTGACTGCCAATTATTAACCCAGTTTATTTATTTATTTATTTTTTTGCCAGTCCTGGGCTTGAACTCAGGGCCTGAACACTGTCCTTGGACTTTCTCAAGGCTAGAGCTCTACCACTTGAGCCTCAGCACCACTTCTGGCTTTTTTTTCTATGTATGTGGTACCGAGGAATCGAACCCAGGTCCTCGTGCATGCTAGGCAAGCACTTTAACCACTAGGCCAAACTCCCGGCCCCCTAGCTCTTATCTCTCTGCTTTTGGTTGGACGAAAGTTCTCAAAATGGTTACCTATAAACTGTGTCTGATTCATTTTCCCTCTTCTTGGTGGAACCCCCTTCCTCACTATCCTCTAATATAGTACTTGTCAAGATCTCTGACAAAATGGATGTTGATGGCTTATGCTTGTAATCTTAGCAACTCAGGAGGCTGAGACCAGGAGGATTACAGTTCAAAGCTAGCCCAAGCATAAAAGCATACTAGACTCCATCTCCAAAATAACCAGCAAAAATACAAGCCAGAGGCATGGATCAAGTGCTAGAGTGTTATCCAAGCCAGAAAGCCAAACAAGTAAGAAGCCGAATCTAAACCGCAGTAAGGATTCTCTCCAAAAAATACTAATAACAGAAAACATCTGAAACTTCTGAACAATTAATTCAGCAGTCTCTTCTTTCATAAATTCAGATTTGTCTTTGTCCTATGACTGTCACTGTCACCGTTATCTCTGACATGAATAACTTCCTAGTAGATTTATTTTCAATTTATTAACCCTGTAAAATTACAAATCTAGCTAGGTGGCAGTGGCTCATGCTTGCAACCCTAGCTACTCAGGAAGCTGGGGTCTGAGTATTGCAGTTTAAAGCCAGCCTGGACAGGCAAGTCCATGAGGTTCTTATCTCCAATTAACCACCAGGAAGCAGAAGTGGAGCTATGGCTCAAGTGGTAGAGCACTAGCCTTGGGCCAAAAAGCTTAGGGATAGCACCCATGCTCTGAGTTCAAGTCCCAGGACTGACATAACACACACACACACACACACACACACACACACACACACACACACGCACGCAAATCTAACTTCTCAAAGAGACACCCTCGGTATCTCTAACCTGGACAAACCAATCAATGGTGCAGCAGTTCACAAGGGATGGAAACATTCGGCAGCGGGAACGAAAGGCCTCCCCAACTGGGCTCATACAGAGAACAATGTGTAGCTTCTGACGGACTCTGCTGATAAAGTATTGGAACACCTGACAGAAAGAGTAATATATTTCAATTAAAGATGACACAACAGTGAAAAGAAGTATTGGGTAATTAAATAATGGGAACAAGAGTGACTATCTTAGGAGCTGCTGATATTAAACAGCAAGGCTAGCTAGTATCGATACATGAATTGCCCTGCTGCCCATCTGTGCCAGTCTTTCTCTTCCACACAGACCGGGAACACTAAAAACCACGTTATACAGGCTAATGGATTTTTTTTTTTTTTACAGAATCCACTAGTATTCTAGATGTGAATTAGGCCTTCCTTACCTGTGTATTTGAAGAGATTTCCTTTTAAAGAAATGTTTCGAGAATTATCTCTAAGGATTTGTACAAAGGAGTTTCATTTCAATATGTCTTGACCAATGATATCCCTTCTACCATTCTTCCCTGTCTCTTCCAATCTCTCCACCCAATACAGTTACCTGGTTCGTTTTTTACCCAGGTACCTTGAATGTTATGAGTGTATTTGGCCTGTTTTTCTCCATTTGTCTGCCCTTGTTTTTTTTTTTTTTGCTAGTCCTGGACTTGAGCTCAGGGCCTGAGCACTGTCCTTGGACTTTCTCAAGGCTAGAGCTCTACCACTTGAGCTTCAGCACCACTTCCAGCTTTTTTCTATGTATGTGGTACCGAGGAATCGAACCTGGGTCTTTGTGCATGCTAGGCAAGCACTCTACCACTAGGCCAAACTCCCGGCCCTTGTCTGCCCTTGTATCCCTTAATCTTTCCTCACTTGACAGCATGTTTCAGCTTCATGGAATTCATTTTGTTAAACTATAAGTTGTTTGAAGAAGCTACTCAGTCTTCTGTGTATACCATGCTTTAGTCAATGTTTGTGTATATATGTATATGACCTGAACATATTTTCATATATATTTATAATTTAGATCTAACTCCCCCCACAAGAGGGTCATCTTGTGTGATTGTTGTTCTCAATGTACTATGTGCAGTTATTTTTTTTTGGTTTTTGCCCTTATGGTTAATCTCATGTTACTGTATCTGACTTTGTTACCTGGTATATTGCATATACGTTTATCTGTTTATTTGAAATATGGAAGGGAAGGAGAGGAATAAGATGATTGGGAGGGGTTGGGGGAGGAAAATGGGGACAAAAACATGAGAAGGGATAGCAGTGTGCGAGAAGTAATGCACCTACTAGCTGACAAATATAACTAACCCCTCTATACATTATCCCGACAATAACATAAAAAAAAGAAAAGAAAGAAAACATCATAAAGCACAGACATTCATAGCAGATTTTGCTTGAGGACAGAGGATAATTGAGAGGGACAGAGTATAGATATCCAATTTGCAGATGCAAAGCCTGGCAAAAGTGACGTGGTCCCAAAACTTTTATCTTGGGATATGTCTTCTTATTTCATCTGTTCCTGAGTGAGAGAAACTAAATTTCTGTTTACATTGGGCACCTTACTGATTGGCCAGGGAACCCATATGCTAGACTAATTTGTCACAGTGATACATGCCTGTAATCCCAGATACTCAAGGAGGCAGAGGTAGGAAGATCATAGTCCAAGCCTCACCTAGGTAAAAGTGTGGGACCCTACCTGAAAGACATTCTAAAACCAAAAGGGCTCAAGTGTTAGAGTGCTGCTTTTGCAAGTACAAGGCCATGAATTCAATACCAGTAGGGGGTGGGGGACAGGGAGGTACTAGCTGGGCACTGGTGGCTCACGTCTGTAATCCTAGCTACTCAGGAGGGGGAGATCAAAGGGCTGCAGTTTGAAGCCAGTCAGGATAGGAAAGTAGGAGATTTTTATCTCCCATTAACCTCCAGAAAACCAGAAGTGGTGCTATGGCTTAAAGTGGTAACGCTCTAGCTTTGAACAAAAGAGCTCGGGGACAGCACCCAGGCCCTGAGTTCAAGGCCCATAACCCACCATAAAAAGTGTACTAGACTCATGCCTAGAGTCCCACTCAAGCAGGACACTTCAGTGTGCGAAATAAACTTGTACTTAAAGGACAAGAGAAGCTGGCCAGTGGACAAAATTAGGACCTCTGTGAGGCAGAAGTAGGGCTTCCTCTTCTATGCAAACATTTGGAAGTCTGGAACCAACACTTTAGACATAGACAAGAAAGCATAAAATTACCCCAAAAACCGTATTGAAAAATTTCTATTTATGGATTCTGTAAGAGGGCTTGTGGAATGTCATATGAAAGGCTCAGATCCCTTGTTTATAGAAAATCATGCAACTATTTGGGCATATGGTACCTCATCTCGATTCCCCTCAGGAATTCCAGCTTCTTTTGCTTTTGGTCTGGTGGCTGCTAAAACATGCTCCAGTTCATCCTTTTCAAACAAATTAGGCACTTCTCCTGAATTCAGAATATTATTTATGTCTTCTAGGAATTCTTCCACTACAATCTATAGATGAAAGGAGGATGATCATTATAACAGTCACTTTATAGTTGTTATTTGGGAGTTTTGAGTAAGTACTGATTCTAAAAGACATGTATTAACTTCATCCATAAGAGAAGAGACTCCTAAAAGTTAGACGGAATCCTGAAATTCTATAGATAAGAAAAACTACATAGAAGATTCTGTATACAATATCTTAATTTTAGGATTTTCAGAAACTATCAGCAAAACTATAGAGAAGCAGAACAAAGATGGATAGGAAGACAAAAATCACCCACAAGTTCATCACACAGAGGTTCTCTAGTTGTGCATAGGAATAACTATCTATCTATCTATCTATCTATCTATCTATCTATCTATCTATCATCTATCTGAAACTGAATAGCCAACAGCATTGAATTTTTTGTTTGTTTATGCTGACCCTAGAACTTGGACTCAGGCCTGGGTGTTGCCCTAAAGCTTTTTTGCTCAAAGCACTCTACTACTTGAGCCACAGTTCCACTTTCAGCTTTTTGGTGGTTAATCAGTGGTAAAAATCTTACGGCTTTTCCTTCCTGGGCTGACTTTGGATCATGATCTTCAGATCTCAGCCTCCTGAATAGCTAGAATTATAGGTGTAAGCCATGCTCACCTGGATCTGTGTTGATTTTTTTTGTACATAAAATGTGATCTATCATAAATGTTTTCTATTAATTATTCTCATATTTCTACAATGTAAATTTAATCCTTAAGTGGTGTTTTATTATGTGATAATGCTAAAATTTACATATGTATTTTTCATGGTACATTAGGACACTCAAGTTGTTATTTAAAAATACTACAATATGGGCCGGGAGTTTGGCCTAGTGGTAGAGTGCTTGGCTAGCATGCACGAAGATCTGGGTTCGATTCCTCGGTACCACATACATAGAAAAAAGCCAGAAATGGTGTTGAGGCTCAAGTGGAAGAGCTCTAACCTTGAGAAAATCCAAGGACAGTGCTCAGGCCCTGAGCTCAAGCCCACGACTGGCAAAAAAAAAAAATACTACAATAGCTATTCTTGTACATGTAGCTTTGCACACAACTGCAAATTTTATTTGCATCCAAATAAAATTAAAAGTCTGTGATTATGTATTGCAGTTAGCATTTTCCAGGAAGGTATTGCTAGATTATAAATTTTCTATGCAGAAGGAGAAGGCCAATTTCCCTCATACCTTTACCAACACGGAATGTAATGATTGTTTTTTAGCTTTTGTCAATTTTGCAAGGCCAGACCACTAGCGTTTTATTTATTTAAATTTTATTTTAGTGTCAGGGGATTCATTCATGAGGGAGTGGGTACATTACTTCTTGAACATTGTTACCCCTTCCTGTGTTTTTCTTCCACTTTCCCTTTCCCACCCCCTCTCAAGTTGTAAAGTTCATTTCCAACATATTGTCTTGTTCATGTCTCTATTCCACTGGTTTACCCTTTGCCTCATCATCTTGTTTTTCTTCTTCCCTTCCCTAAGTCAAATAAACAAATAAATGTATATATAATATACCAGGTGACAAAGTCAGACACAGCAACATCAGGGGATAAACTATAAGGGAAAAACAAAACATAAAAGTAAAGAAATAACTTCACATAGTACATTAAAAATCACAACCACAAAGATAAGCATCTTGTATTCATATCCTGGAGATCATTTTGCTTAGTCTCATCCTATGTGGCCATATGCACATAGCTTTTTTTTTTTTTTTTTTTTTGGCAAGTCCTGGGGCTTGACTGGGCACTGTCCTTGGATTTTTTTTCCCTCATGGCTAGAGTTCTGCCACTAGAGCCACAGCACCACTTCCAGGTTTTTTTTTTTTTTTTGCCAGTCCTGGGCTTGGTCTCAGGGCCTGAGCATTGACCCTGCATTTTCTCAAGGTTTGGGCTCTATCAATTGAGCCACAGCACCGCTTCTGGCTTTTTGCTATGTATGTGGTACCGAGGAATCGAATCTGGGTCTTCATGCATGCTAGGCAAGCACTCTACCACTAGGCCAAACTCCTGGCCACACTTCCAGTTTTTTTTTGTTTGTTTATGTTGTACCAAAGAATCGAACCTGGGTTTTCATGCATGCGAGGCAAGTACTCATCACTAGGCCAAATTCCTGGCCCTGAAAATATCTTTTGAGCCATTGTGACTTTTTGCTAAGAAAAGCCTAGACATATAGTAATTATGTGCGAGAAATGCATTTTTAATAACATAACAAATAGATTAGCAACCTACCTTTAGAGATAGGAAAAATAATAGAAAGGAAGACTAAAGATAGAAGATGTAATTTTTCCTTCTCATAGTCTTCTTTTTTAATTTAATCTAATTGTTGGGGTGATGTACAAAGGGGTTGCCGCTACATTCATCAGGTAGTGGGTACATTAATTCTTGAACATTGTTGCCCCTTCCCATGTTTTTCTCTAACTTTCTCTCCTCCCACCCCCTCTCACTCATCTTGTTTTTCCCCTTCCCTTCCCTATTTCAAATATACAAATAAATGTATAAGCAATATACCAGGTACCAAAGTCAGATATGGACACATGTATATAGCTTTTGAGATATTGTGGTCCTCTGTTAGGAGAATCCTAAACATATACTAATTGTTACAAATGAGGGAAATCATGGAGCCTATTTTTCTTTGGGTCTGGCTTACTTCACTTAATATGATTTTTTCCAAGTCTTTCCATTTCTTTACAAATGGGACTATGTCATTCTTTCTGATGACAGCATAGAATTCCATGGTGTAAATATATCACATTTTCATGATCCATTCATCTACTGAGGGCATCTGGGTTGATTCCATATCTTAGCTTTGGTGAATAATACTGCAACGAACATGGTTGTGTTGATAGGTTTAGTATGGCTTTGTTTCTGGTATTTGGGTAGATGTCCAGAAATGGGATTGCTGGATCACAGGGGAGCTCTATGTTTGGTCTTTTGAGGAATAGCCATGCTGTTTTCCAGAGTGGTTGGATGAATTTGCACTCCCACCAACAGTGCAGTTGTTTTGATTTGTATTTCTTTTATGGCCAGAGATGTTGAGCATTTCTTCATGTGTCTATAGGCAATTTTTATTTCCTCTTCAGAGAAGTCTCCCTTTAAGTCTTTAGCCCACCTTTTAAGGGGATGGTTGTTTCTTTGAGGATTTGTTTTTGAGAGATTTAATCTTTTTTAGCTATAGGTATATTTTAGATATGAAGCCCTTTTTGTCTGTTGTATGGCTAGTGAAGATCTTCTACTTTGTGGCTTGAACTCAGGGTTTGGGTGTTGTCCCTGAGCTTTTTATTTTTTTTTGCTAAAGGCTAGTGTTCTATCACTTGAACCACAGCTCCACATTTGACTTTTTGGAAATTTACTGGAGATAAGATTCTCACGGACTTTCTTGTCATGACTGGTTTCAGATTGTGATCTTCAGATCTCAGCCTCCTGCTTAGCTGAGTGTGAATCCCTAATACCTGACCCTCAAGTCTTTGGCTGATTTCTAGAAAAATTACTTTTCCTAAAGTTAAAATATACAAATGGAATTAATATCAAAAATCCTCTGCTAATGAGGCCCAAGATCAGTGAGTTGGCTGTAATATGACTTTAATTTTATAATTAATCTGATTGGAGTCTTTATTACTCCTTTTCTTACCTAAAACCTATTTAGAAAAGTCACAGATGTATTTATGTACTCCTATAGTAAGAATTTATTTCCTGTTGCTATTACTTGTTGTTATCTTATTCCAAAGATGAAAACATTGTTAATTTTGATCATAATTACTTAGAATTGAGAGGGAAAAACTTGATAAAGCAAATAAAAAGTGTTATAAAAGAAGTCTGTTACCAGAGGCAACAACCTCTGAACTTTCTCCTACAAACTGTTCAAAGAACATGTTGGACTGTAGAGTATGGTCATCCCTTTCCTGGTACACACGGGCAATCACATTAGTAATGTACCTGGGTGTCGGTAAAAAGGAAAACCATGTTCTTGTCCTCTACACCAGCCATTTTATACAACTTCCTCAGGTCTTCATGGAAAGTGTCATAGTTATATCCCCGGCTGAGTTCGATCTGCAGGCATCTGTAACCACATATGTGAGCCGCAAGTCTGGTGAGTGATTGTTTCCCTGTGCCTCCTACTCCCACCAGCAGGGCGTTCCCTCTTTCCTGGCGGATCATCCGGGCAATTCTGTAGGAAAGCAACACAGAGGAAAATTTAGTTGAGGGTTACAGACATGGCTTATGCTCTGGGACATGCCCCAGAGAGCAAGGGCAGAGTTGAGTAAATCAGGACTGCTAGAGAGACAGATAGGGTATCTTAAGCTCACGGTGGGGCCAACAGTATTAAGATGTCTTTCCATTTTCCTATTTTTCCCCCCACAGGCTGGTAGTAGCCTCAGTGTATTACACATTCAAGTTTAAAGTAACATTTTTTTTTTATCCACTTTGTCCAAGTGTAAATGGATTTAGGCTACAACTTAAATTAACTTGTATTGGCAAGCCCAGGTCTTCACTTTAACAAGCAAGCAGAAACTCCTCCTCCTCTCCTCTGCCCGCCCCTCTCCTCCCTCCCCTCCCCTCCCCTTCCTCTCCCCTCCTCTTCCTCTCTTCTTCCTCTTATCTTCCCCTCCTCTTTTTCCTTCCTTCCTTCCTCCTTTCCCCTCTCTTTCTTTCTCTCTCTCCCCCTCCCTCCCCCCTCCCCCCCCCCCCCCCCCCCTCTTTCTTTCTTTCCTTCTTTCTGTCAGTCACTGGGCTTGAACTGGGAGTTTGGGTGTTGTCATTGAGCTTTTTTGCTCAAGGCTAACAGGCTATCATTTCGAGCCAGGACTCCACTTCTGGTTTTGTGGTGTCTAATTGGAGGTAAGAGTACTTTTCGGCCCAGATTTGTTTTTTTTTTTAATTTTTTATTGTAATTAATAAAAGGGTTACATGATATTTGCCAGATAGAAGGTGCATTAATTCACATACATTGATACCCTTTCACATGTCTTGGTACCCATTACCCTCCCCCCCCACCCCCCCACCCATCTTGGTTTTCCCCCCTTCCCTATCAAATTTCAAATAACCAAATACAAATAAATTCAATATATCAGATAACAAAGTGAGATACTATAACAATATGAGATACCCAAGGGACAGCAAAGGAGATGAGAGACAACATAGTACATTAAGGACAACAATCATTCCTTATATGGCTTTTGTTTCAATATTCTGGAGGTCCTTTCAATTAGCTTCATACTATATGGCCTTATGTATCAAGATTTTGCTCTATTACAGATCTCTGCTAGTAGAGCCCATGGTTTCTACTGATTATGACGAATGAGGGAAACCATTGAGCCTAAGTTCCTTTGAGTCTGGCTTACTTCACTTAATATGATTTTTTCTAAGTCTTTCCATTTCCTATCAAATGGGGCGATGTCATTCTTTCTGACAGCAGCATAGAATTCCATTGTGTACAAATACCACAACTTGTTGATCCACTCATCAACTGAGGGACATCTAGGTTGGTTCCATATCTTTGCTATGGTGAATAGTGCTGCAATGAACATTGTTGTGCTAGTGGATTTAGTATGTCCTTGTTTCTGGATGGTTGGGTAAATGCCAAGTAGTGGAATTGCTGGGTCATAGGGGAGTTCTATGTTTAGCCTTTCGAGGCACTGCCACACTACTTTCCATAGTGGTTGAACGAGTTTGCACTTCTACCAACAGTGTAGTAGTGATCCCTCCTGGCCACATCCCCTCCAGCATCTGTTATTATTCGTTTTCCTGATCCTGGCCATTCTAACTGGAGTGAGGTGGAATCTTAGAGTTGTTTTGATTTGCATTTCTTTTATGACCAGAGATGTTGAGCATTTCTTCATGTGTCTATAGGCTATTTTTGTTTCTTCTTCAGAGAAGACTCTCTTTAAGTCTTTGGCCGATTTTTTAATGGGATGGTTGTTACTTTGGAGATTAGTTTTGGAGTGATTCAATTTTTTGAGTTGTTGATATATTTTAGATATGAGGCCTTTGTCCGTTGTTTGGTTGGTGAAGATCTTCTCCCACTCTGTAGGCTTCCTGATTTGTTTACTAGCTATGTCCTTTGCCATACAAAAGCTCCGCAGTTTAATGCAGTCCCACTTATCCAGCCTTTCTCTGATTTGTTGTGATTCTTGGTCCTTATTAAGAAAGTTTCTACCTGTGCCAAGGAGGCTTAGTGTATCTCCTATTCCTTCTTCTAAAGTTTTCAGTGTGTCAGCTTTTATCTCCAGGTCTTTGATCCATTTGGAGTTAATTCTAGTGCAGGGTGACAAAGAAGGATCCAACTTTAGTTTTCTGCAGGTGCTTAACCAGTTCTGCCAGCACTACTTGTTGAAGAGGCTGTCTTTCTTCCATTCTATTTTTTTGGCTCCCTTGTCAAAGATTAGGTGGCCATAGGTCTGTGGTTTAATATCTGGGTCCTCAGTTCTATTCCATTGGTCTTCAGGCCTGTTCTTGTGCCAGTACCAACCTGTTTTGAGAATTATAGCTCTGTAATAGAGTCTTAAGTTTGGAATTGAAATTCCTCCAGCACTGTTCTTTCTGCTAAGAAGTGTTTTTGCTATACGGGGTCTTTTATTATTCCATATGAAATTTTGAATTGCCTCTTTTATTTCTTTAAAGAATGCCATTGGGATATTGATGGGTATTGTGTTGAATTTGTAGATATCCCTTGGCAAGATTGTCATTTTCACAATGTTGATTCTTCCAATCCAGGAGCATGGGAGGTTTTTCCATTTCCTTAGTTCTGCTTTAATTTCCTTTTTTAGGGTTTTAAAGTTTTCGTCAAAAAGGTCCTTTACATTCTTAGTTAAGCTAATTCCTAGGTACTTTATTTTCTTTGAGGCTATTGTGAAAGGAGTTTCTTTCCTGATTATTGCCTCGTTCCTCTCACTGATGGCATAAAGGAAGGCAGTTGATTTTTGAGGGTTGATTTTATAGCCTGCTACTCTTTCAAAGTTTTGAATCAGCTCAAGGAGCTTGGGAGTAGAGTCTATAGGATTCTTTAAATACAGAATCATGTCATCTGCAAAGAGGGATAGTTTTATTTCCTCTTTCCCTACTTGGATCCCCTTTGTGCTTGCTTCTTGCCTTATTGCACTGGCTAGGAATTCTAGTACTATGTTAAAGAGTAGTGGAGAGAGTGGGCATCCTTGTGCCCAGACTTGTTTTGAACTGTGGTCCTCAGGTCTCAGTTCCTGAGTAGCTAGGATTACTGGTGTGAGCCACCAACACATCCCCCCAAATTTCTTGAACATCAAAAAGACATTGCTTTCAAAAAGAGAGACCAGTGGGAAAAATTATTGCAAGATATCAAGAATATTTATAAATTTTCTGATTCCAGTTAGTGGAGTTTGATAAAGTACTATAAACATGCAACCAGACTGGGTATTCAGAAGGAAGGGGAAAAAATCAGAGTTTCTGAAGAACTGGGGAGATGGGAAAATCTGACTATTAAACAACAACAACAAAAACCTTGGTGAAAGATGAGTCCCACAGATAGGACAGTATGGAAAAATTGAATAAGCCACCCAGAGGCCAAGTTGTATACTGAGAACTCAGAGAAAAAAGTAGAATGAAAATGGTGAAAAAGAAAAACGAAACAGAAAGAGGACAAATCTAAGGGGAAAATGGAAAAGAGGCAACATAACAGTAGTTACAGGAGGAGACATAAGAAGAAATAGTATTGGTATAATAGGAGAAACGCTGGAGGTGAGCCCCTACCCACTATAGAGAGACTAAACACCATTTTCTCAGAGAAATAGAAAAGGAGAACTATATACGTAAAAATGTAATAGACATTTTTATTTTATTTCTTTGCACTGATACTGGGGCTTGAACTCAGGGCCTGAGCACTGTCCTTGGGATTTCTCAACGTTAGTGTTTTACCACTTGAGCCACAGCACCACTTTCGGCTTTTTCTGTATATGTGGTATCAAGGAATTGATCCCAGGGCTTCGTGCATACTAGGCAAGCACTCTACCATTAGGCCACGTTCCTGGCCCTTTAATTCTTATAATCCTTTTATTAAAGGTATTTATTGTTATTGTAAAGGTGATGTAAGACGGGTTACAATTATATAAGTCAGATGAAGAGTACATTCCTTTTTGACCAATTTTACCCTGTTCCTTAGTTTTTCTTCAAGTGGCACTCTACCACTTGAGCCACAACTCCATTTCTGGCTTTTTGGCAGAGGTAAGGGTCTCTTGAATTTTCTTGGCTTAAACACAATCCTCAGATCTCTGCTTCCTGAGTAGCTAGGATTATAGGTGTGAGTCACTGGAATCAGGCTTGGATAGCTCACTTTTTTCTTTTTTGTCAGTCCTGGGGGTTTTAACTCAGAGCCTGAGCAGTGTCCTTGGACTTTCTCAAGTCTGGTGCTTCACCACATGAGCCACAGCATCACTTCTGGCATTTTCCTATGTATGTGGTCCCAGGGACTCAAACCCAGGGCTTCATGCATGCTAGGCAAGCACTCTACCACTAGGCCACGCTTCTGGCCCCTTGGATAGCTCACTTTTGGGTAAGAAAAGTAACACAAGCGTATTCGCTTACCTATGTAAAGAAACAATGAAAGCATAATGGTTGCCTGGTTTTTTTTTAAACACTAGAGGGACTCCCGTGCAGTACTGTGCACCTTGTCCTCACTCACTTGATCCATACTTCCTCATGTGACAGTTGAGTGAGAGGCTCTCCATTGTGGCTTTATAGGCACATCGAATGGCATTACTGTCAATGGTTTAAAGAATAGACGGCTACCAGAAGTCTCTCACAAGCATCATTTCAACCCTCAGAACTGCCCATCAGGACACAAGCCACTTTATAAAGTGTTGTGTGCTCAAGGGCTGTAGATATTCATGCTGGGCATGTCAAGAGGTCTCTCAGTAGGTACCTGCAACATTCAGGAATCACACTCATAAACAGATGCAATCTATTAGGATCTGCCTCATCAGCAGATGATGGGACTGGAGCTTGAATTCAGGGCCTCATTCTTGCTTAGTGTGTTGGCTCAGTCAGTGTTCTGCCATTTAAGTCATACTTCTAGACTTTTTGTTGATTATTTTAGAGATGGAGTCTTGAAATTATTTTGTTCATCCTGGCTTCCAACCATAATCAATCCTGTGGAGCTCAGACTTCTGAGAATCTAAGATTACAGATATGAGCCACTGGGTGCCTGGATTCAACTTGTTTTGCTATAATACTAAACTCTCACTTTACATGTGCATGCAGTTATCCTTGTTGTCCTGTACATGTATCTGTTTAAACCAATTTAGATTCTTTTTGTAAGAAGAGAACATATAAAAATGAACAAAACAATCTAGTGATGTTTAGCAACAATAATTATTCCTGGGATTGCAAAGAAATTTCTTGCCATATATATTTAAAATACATTAAACTATCTTTTGCTGCTGATCGCTGGTGGCTCTCATGTATAACCCTAGCTACTCATGTGGCTGAGATCTGAGACTTGCAGTTCGAAGCTAGCCCAGGCAGGAAAGTCTGTGAGACTTTTATCTCCAATTAGTCACTAGAAAACCAGAAGTGATATTATAGTTCAAAATGGTAGAGTGGTAGACTTGAGCAAAAGAGCTCAGGGACAGTGTCCGGGTCCATAGTTCAAACCCCATGACCACCACCACAAAGAACAAAAAATCTTTGAGTTAGACTGACAATTGCTAAGAGACACCAGTCCAACCAGCAACCTCTTTAAAGTGTTTATACCACTTACTTTTTTACTTTCTAATGCTGAGTGATGGCAACTCATGCTACTCAGGGGACTGACATATGAAGAATGTGGATCAAACCTTTCTGGGCAGAAAATCTGGGAGTCTCGCCTTTTTCTTCAATTAAGCAAGAAAAAGATGAAAGTAGAGCTGTGGCTCCAGTGATAGAGCGCCAGCCTTGAAAGGAAAAAGCCACTGAGAGCAGAAGACCCTGAGTTTACGACCCACTATTGGCACACAAAAAAGAAACAATAAAATCAATGTACAGCTAGGCATTTTTAGTACCATACCTCGAAACGTGTTCTATGGCATCCTGGAAGAATACTAATTTTACTTCTTTAGGGTTTATGAGGTTGTAATCATCAAGGTAGTCCTGTAGAACATTCGAGATTTTTTCCATATCAGGTAAGTCATCATAAATTCTATCTTCCCTTTCTGCTCCAAACTGTAAGATGATTGATGGGAGAAGAAGCATGATGTAATATATAAATACACATGATGCAGAGTCTGGGAAATGAATTTCATTTAACTTCTTCAAGTAATACATTGTAATTCCAATGCTCTTTGTATATTAGAATTCACACCAGAGCTAAGAACATGGCTTCAATTTTTTTGTATCACCCAACACACTTAGATTGTACACTTTTGCTCTTAGGTGACTGGCATTAGAAAAACTAACTGAAAATACACATGATCGATTGTTACTGTTATAAACAATTATGCTAGAACATATGTAGTTGTCATATAGCAGCTGTCTAGGGTTTAATCAATTGCTGAGAATGAAAATCAGGTGTAAACTTAAGGGAGTTGAGTTCTTGTTTGGATCAGTGGAGGATGTCTTTTCTCTGCTGTGGCAACTGCCTGCAGCACTTTCACTTGGACTGAAATACCCAGGCAATCCAAGAAGAGTCCCAGTCTTCATTTCTCCTTTGAATTATTCATTTGGTGATATCATCCCCCTAACCACATAGGAAATCTAATAAGCTAGTCTAATGTCATCACTGGACACATTTGAGCAAATACTAAACAGGACCAAGAATACAAGGGATTACATTCCTTAACTATGGGACTAAACCTCTAAACCTCTGCCTCCTTCTCGACTCAAACTGTTACCAAGATGAATATAACTAGTTCAAGAGTCAATGAACTTTGTAAAGGACCAAATAGTAAATACTTCAGTTTTTGCAGGACACCCAGGCTTTGCCTCTTACTGTACTCTGCTGTTGTAAGGCAAAAGTATAAGTAAATGGTGGGTGTGGCTGTGCACTGACAAAATGGATGTATAATCCACTGTAGGTTGACAGGCTCATGGGACAATAATCTACTCATACCTAGTCCAGACATTTAACCTTCACAAACAGAAAGTTCTTGTAGAAGAAGGACTTGAAGCAGAAAATAGCTAATATTTGAGCTGGAGGTATGGCTCAAAAGGTAGAACACCCATCTAGCAAGCATGAGACCCTAAGCTCAACCCTGGTACTGCCAACAACAACAACAACAACAAAAATATGTGGTTCAGAAAATAACAAATGCTTTATAATTTTTATATGCAGTTAAAGCAATACAGTATACTTACCTTAATGAAATCTCCAAATATGATGGGCTTGGTTAAAAAATAGTCCAGCTCAATTGAAATTCCAAAATGTTTGTCTGTTCAAACATAAAAAAATTTGACATAATGGTAAGCTGGAATGCAGATTTTCAATAGGATATGCAGACAATGTCAGCAGTTACTTTGCTAAAGCCATAATTGCTATAGATGAAAATTCAGTAAAGGCCATGCTTGCACTATGCCTCTTTAGTTTGGTTGGTAATTTCTCATATTTAAGATGAAAAATAACAAATATTAAAAATTGTTGCGACATAGTAAATATTGGCTTAGATTATTCTAATTGTCATGATTTTCAATCAGATAATTCTCTTTCTCTCCCCCCTTCTCTTTCCTCTCCTTGTCTTGCTCTCTCACTCTCACTCTCTTTTGTGCTAGTCCTAGGGCTTGAACTCAGAGTCTGGGCATTGTCTCTGAATCTTTTGGCTTAAGGCTAACACTCCACCATTTAAACCATGGCTCCACTTCTGGCTTTTGTTTTTGGTTTGCTGGTTTACTTAAAAATTTATCATGAATTAAAATATTATTGAACTTTCTTGCATTTCAGGAAAACAATTGCCGCAATATTTTTATTTATAAATCTGAGCTACTAAAGTTAATGGATATAAATAATGCAAATAAGGATTGATATTTACTGGCCATTTCTGTCAAAATAACATGGAAGTAGTGCTTGTCTTCATTATTAATCAAACGATCATGGAATACTCTTTGACATTCATGGCAAAAGAGTCTGAATATCTGCATTTCTTCCCTTATACTTCCTGAATCACATTGGAGAATACCTGTTAGTTTTTAGGAGAAAAAAAGGAAAATAAATTACCTTTGTGGAATATCTAGTAATAATTTAACTAGGAAATCATTAAGTTCAACTCCATCTACACACTACTAGAAGTAAATGCTTTCCCAATGTATGTGTGTGGAGAATAATGGAAACCTCAGTTTTTGAAAGTAGAACTGGAATGCATTATGTGACAAACCTTTTATCTTGTTTTGTGATATGTGTATATATATATATATATATATATATATATATATCTCCTTTCTTTAGGACATGGATTTTACTCATACTATTCTGAGCACTTAAAAATTAGTATCAAACCTAGTCGTAATAATTTAGTGGTACAGTGGGTGCAATAATACATAATAGTACCTGGAGATGTTCTTTTTGCAATAAAATGCCTCATATGGGTGTTTCTGTCCACACCATATGGACAAGGGCATGGAGAATGTGTATAATGTACATAGTTGATACTGTCCCCACTGCCTTTGATACTAAGATATTTCTATAGACAATGGTGTTATATTTAACAAAAATATTATGTGCATGTGTGATGTTTACCCTTTACTTCCCTTTCCCTTCTTATTTTTCTTTTTTCAGGTTCTCACACTTAGTAGGCAAGTATCTTCTACATGAGCCAAACCTCAGTCTACGGGTGTTTCTTGAAGTGCTTAAATTTAATTAAAATTACAGAAATAAGAACATTTCTAGAACATGTTGATGAAATGTGGGAACAATAAGTTAACGACTTGAGTTTCCCGGATACTTTATCACAGGTGAGATAAAATGGATCCTCCCCTCACCCCCCTCCCATCTCTGGTGCTGGTCCTGGGGCTGTCTCTAGGTTGTTTTCTTCTTTTCTTTTCTTTTCTTTTCTTTTCTTTTCTTTTCTTTTCTTTTCTTTTCTAACTCAAGACTAGTGCTCTACTACTTGAGGCCCAGCTCCATGTCTGGATTTTTGGTGGGTAACTGGAAATAAGAGTCTTCATAGACTTTCCTGCCTGTCTGGCTTTGAACTTTGATCCTCTGATCTTAGCCTCTTGAATAGCTAGGATTACAGGTGTGAGCCATCAGTGCTGAGATGGATCCTCAATGTTGATGCTTGGAAGTTGATAAAGAAAATAGGAGTAGAAAAGCAATGAGAAAGATCCTCACTAGCCACACAACAGACAAGGGCCTCATATCTACAATGTATCTACAGCTCAAAACATGGAATCACTCCAAAACAAATCCTCAAAGAAACAACCATCCCCTTAAAAGGTGGGCTAAAGACTTAGAGACTTCTCTGAAGAGGAAGAAAGATTGACCTATAGACACATGAAGAAATGCTCAACATCTCTGGCCATAAAAGAAATTCAAATCAAAACAACTCTAAGATTCCACCTCACTCCAGTTAGAATGGCCAGGATCAGGAAAACGAATAACAACAGATGCTGGAGGGGATGTGGCCAGGAGGGATCACTACTACACTGTTGGTGGAAGTGTAAACTTGTTCAACCACTATGGAAAGCAGTATGGAGGTTCCTCAAAAGTCTAAACATAGAGCTCCCCTATAACCCAGCAATCCTACTCCTTGGGATTTACCCAAATGCCAAGAAGCAAGGACACACTAAACTTACTAGCACAACGATGTTTATTGCAGTATTATTTACCATAGCTAAGATATGGAATCAAACCAGATGCCCCTCAGTAAGTGAATGGATCAAGAAGATGTGGTACTTATACACAATGGAATTCTATGCTGCCATCAGAAAGAATGACATCGTCCCATTTGTAAAGAAATGTAAAGACTTGGAAGAAAATCACATTAAGTGAAGTAAGCCAGACCCAAAGGAACATAGGCTCCATGGTTTCCCTCATTTGCAATAATTAGTACACATCTAAGATCTAGCAGAGGATCACAATAGCTCAAAAGCTATGTACATATAGTCATATGGGATGAGACTACACAAAATGAACTCTAGGATATGGAAACAAGAGGTTTATCTTTGTGATTATTATTCTCAATATACTATGTGCAGTTATTTTTTTCATTTTTTCCCCTTATGGTTAATCTCATGTTGTTACTGTATCTGACTTTGTTACCTGGTGTAGTGTATATATGGTTATTTGTTTATTTGAAATAGGGAAGGGAAGGGGGCAAACAAGATGATTGAGAGGGGCTGGGGGAGGGAAAGAAGGACAAAAACACGAGAAAGGGTATCAACGTGGCAGAAGTAATGTACTCACTACTTGACAAATGTAAGTATCATCCCTCTATACATTACCCTGACAATAAAAAACAAGGGAGGTGAGTGAATGGGAGATTAGACAATGTTTGGGGACAATAAGTTCAGTAAAGAAACAGATCCATTTGCTAATGTTTCTGTGAAAAATGAGTGACAATTCAAGAGCCACACTGTTAGTAGAGGAGAGGAAGTTTTCGTTGGTGGTGTGGATGGAAAATGGCAGTGTCTTCCCATGACAAGGATGGTTTATGTGTCAGATTTGAGTGTTGTCTCTCATCTCTTAAAGGAGGAAAAAGAAAATGGTGCTGAGCTTTAGAATGAGAATTGGAGAGACTGGGAGCTTGTGAGGACTGAGTGTGAAGGAAGAGTAGCCGAGGTAGTCCAGGTTCTTAAGTCAGGTCTCAGCTCCTGCCGTAGGCTGTGGTCTTCCAGTTCATTCTCGGCCTGATTAATGCACCAAAGGTAACAAGCTGGACCTTGATGAAGATGGAGAACAGAGATGGATATTGCTTGATAGCTTTCACTCAGGCTACTTTGCACATATTGCATATGCTTTATCTTTGGCTTGTTTGAATCTTTACTGAGAAAAAATTAAAACGGTACGGAATAAAAAGCACAGGATAGAGTCAGAGGGCAAAGTGCACAATTAAGTTAGTGACTCTGTATACAAAAGAAGTGGGGAGGAGGGTTTGATTTGGATATTAGAAAAGCTTTATTTCAGGTTTGACCTCCTATAAAGATGAAGCAGTTGTGGTCTGATTTCTTCTAGCATTTCACTTAAAGATAAGTCATCCGCTGAGATTGAGAAATGAGAGGAATTTGTGGGGTTTGAAAAATCTGTGGTGTTTAGCTTGGATTGGGAAGAGAGAGAGAGAGAGGAAGGGTAGACTGGAACAGGGCATGTATGGAATTTCCAGGTAAGTCACAGACACCTGTGGATACATGGGTAGATTTGGAGAAATGGTGAAATGGAGGGTGAAGGTAGGAGAAAGAGGGTTTAATACATTACCTTGCACACATTTGGATAAATCCCTCAAGTTAAAGACATAGTGGGACTTGGCTGGTGTTGGTAGGAGATCAACACTCATTCTGTTATAAATTTCAACCGCAGCTTCTACAATGTTCGATGAAGCTTGCTTTACAGCTGGTGGGAAGTCAGTCAGAAAGCCATTTAAGATGGCCTAGAACCAAAAGCATAACATTAGAGCATTCCTTTAAACCAAATATTTATCTTTTATATACCCTAGATTTGATGCTCTTTTCTAACTATACCTAAAAAGCCAAATTCTAATGCAATGATATCTTGACTGTGAAAGCTCTTCTGTTCACTTGTGGGTATGTCTTCAAGAATGGGCTCATTTCCCTTTTCTGTGATTGTTTAGAATGCCTGTTTAGAATGACATACACACAATCTATGAATACAACATGAATCCCCTCTCAAGAAATTTAGTCTCCTTTCTGTCAGGGATCCAGAGAGTCCCGTTAGAAGGGCACAAACTAATCTAGAAATAAAATCTTGTCTCTGATTTTTTTTCTGCCAGTCCTGGGGCTTGAAATCAGGGCCTGGGCACTGTCCTTGAGCTTTCTCAAAGCTAGCATTCTAATGAGAAGGGGTATCAACATGTGAGAAGTAATGCACCTACTATCTGGCAAATGTAACTGTAACCCTTCTGTACATTACCTCAACAACAACAACAAAAAAGCCAGTGTTCTCACTTGAGCCACAGCACCATTTCTGGCTTTTTCTGTGTATGTGGTTCCAAGGAATCGAGCCCAGGGCTTTGTGCATGCTAGGAAGCACACTCTGGCCCTTGTCTCTGATTTTTTTTTGTCCCATGGATTTCCATCTTCATGCAATGTACTTGTAATTATGAACTCTCATCCACACTCAGATGAGAAGGTTGGATGTCTGATGACACCTGCCATTCTCTGTCCCTCACAAGCTATCTTGAATCCACCTGCTTCTTTCTGTTTCCCCTGATTTCTTCAGTCTTCTTCCCTGTTCTTCATCTCACCATCTTCATGCCTCACTTTCCTCTCACACTGTAAGTCATGATGGGAAGGGGTGGCTCCAGGTTGGCAAGTGTTCAGCTGTGATGTGTCTGTCAGGTGTCCTTATGAGGGACACATTCCTGTGCTTGTGGCAACCCATCCAAAGGCTGAGGGTTAGGACAATTCCTTTCCCAGGAACCCTGACTATTACATTTTCCTTTTCAATTGAGGTGGCGCATTGGATGACATTTGTGCAGGCATATCCCCAAATTTATTTTAACTTACTAAGAAATAGAAGAATTTGCAATTTTTGTTTTTTAAAAATCAGGCATGAAGTACTTGGGTCCCTTTTCAGCACTAGTCACAAGTGTGAGTCTGGATAACGTGTACTTTGAACATCAAATGTAGTTGCAGTAGACAGATTAAAACATGGGGGGAGCATGCCTAAAATTTATCCTATTGCCTGGCACTGCTGACTCATGTCTGTGCCAGAAATTGTGAAAAAAGCCAAATGAGAGCATGAGGCTCTGAGATTAGGCCCCTACCTCTACCCTTCTAATAATGGCTGATGTAGTTCTTGCTGTTCCTTCATACTTTGATCTAGTAAGCACATATGAGGCCTTTGTGCTTAATAATAGGAAATAAGTGACCATCCTTTCATTTTCTAAAGCACTCTGCACAACTCTTATATATTATATATGTATATATATATATATATATATATATATGCTCGTAAACAACTCCATGGTCATTCAAAACATTTCCCTATGGATAAAAGCTTAGTTTGGATATAAAACTGTGTCGATACACCAAACGTTGAGTACATGCTGGCTCTGCCTCTCTGTCCTCTCAACAGGGCCCCCTTTTCCAAAGGTACAGACTCATGCAGTTCCTGCACATTTGAACAATTACTAACAAAATCAGATTCTTCAGAGTAGCCTTCTTGTACCTGCACACTTACTTCCTAATTTCTACCTCCTTGTCAGTTTTATTTTCCTCTACCACCTCACTTTCCATCTCTCATCATTCTGTTCAAAATAATGTCTAGCACTAACAGGTCAGGCACCATTATATTCTCCACTGAGGAGATGAGGAAGTGACTACAGGTTATAGAAACTTGGGTTATTCTTTGTAGTGGTGCCCCCGGGACACACGAACCTGCAGGGAAAGTCTGTGGGGTGCACAGAGGTGAGCGCCAGGCTGTGGACCAGATCTGCCAAGAATCATAAGCAGCTCCTGGCTCACGCCTATAATTCTAGGTATTCAGGAAGATGAGATCTGAGGACCATGATTTGAAGCCAGCTTGGGCAGGAAAGTCTGTGACACTCTTATATCCAATCAACTCATGACAACAACAAAACAGCCAGAAGTGGAGCTGTGGCTCAAGTGGCAGAGTTCTAGACTCGAAAGGTCAGGTACAGCATCTAGACACCTAGTTTAAAACCCAGGACTGGCACATGTGTGTGCGTGTTCACACACACAAAGAACCATGTGCTGCAAGGAAGGTGTTACTACACAGCCATGTTTAGATACCCCTTACTGCATTCTTAAAAATACCTCTGAGGACTCAAACCCAGAAGACAACAGTGCAAACAGCTGCCAGTTGCTTTCCTGGTGTTTGTCATCATCTGCCTTCTGCTCGGGGAGGAGGGACCTGTGATCCCCAGACACACAACGAGCTGCTTTGCCTTTCCTTCCCCCCCTCTTGTCTGAGTTCCAGTCCACACTCACCTGAAAAATCTGTTTCAGACTGTGCTCCGAGGGCATGGGGAGACACAGCATACTGAAGTGCCGGATGAAGCGGGGGGTCACAGGGTTTCGGCCACCTCCTGGAGGGGCACAGGCGGATACGATGGTCACGTCCTGCATGGGCGGCAGGGGGAGGAAGAGATGAGATCTGCCCTTCCCAATGGCGGGACTTGGAACTGATGTTCTTTTAAGGCTCTGTCAGGTGGGCAGTGTGTTACATGTGTGTACGCTCTAAGTGAACAATTCCTTCTGACCATGGATGAGAAAATCAGCCAAGGTTCTGAGTGGTTGCACAAGTTCCTCAAGATCAAATACAAGGGATTAGCAACACCAGAAAGCTTTGCCTATCTCCTTTTTGAAAGCTCACTTTGGCTGTTCACAGAGTGTTGGTGTATGGAGAGAAGTTCACGAGCAGTTTGCCAGCTCTGGCCTGTTCTATGTCCTCCATAGTTCCTGTCAGGGTTTGATCCTCATTGTGAGCAATGTAAGAGGTCGAAAGATTAATTCAAGTTTTTTGTGGGTGGTACAGGGGTTGGAACACAGGACCTCATGCTTGCTAGGCAGGGTCTCTACCACTTGAGGCATGCCTCCAGCTCTTATTTAGGAGTGGTACCATTCAGAAATATTTAGGGTTAGATAAGGTCGTCATTGAGTATTGATGGGAGAGAGACTAGAACATTCCCCTCTCCCCTGACCACACACAGCCATATATACTCCATTCTCTGTAATTTCCAGTACTGTCCCAAGGCTCAATCAGCAAGAAGAATATCACAAGATGTAGCCTCTTGTCCTTGAACAGGACTATGAACCAAAATAAACTTATTTCTTTTCTGCCACCTGTGGGTGTCTGTCAGTAATGGGGCTTGAACTCAGGGTTTGGGTATAGGCACTGTCCTTAGCTTGCTTGTTCAATGCTGATACTGTCCTGTGGATTGAGCCACAGCTCTACTTGTGAGTTTTTGGTGGCTAATAGGTGATAAAATTCTCACAAACTTTCCTGCCAGGGCTAGCTTTGAATAGCACCTGATCCTCAGATCTCAGCTTCCTGAGAAGCTGGGATTACAAGTGTGAATCACCTGCCCAGGGTTTAATAAACCTACTTCTAACTTCCTAGTCTAGGGTGAGTGTAATTAGTCACAGAAACCAGACTAATCCATTGATGGGAAGAAGGAAAGAGGCACCAGAAGAAACTACTTCTGTGACATCTGATCTTGGGCTTTTGACTGTCCATAGATATTCATCAGATGGAGAAACTGGTCTTTGCGACCCAGTTTGTGTTTTTGTTACGGTGGGTCTAGCAAGAAAATATACGATATTTCCTTGTTATATAAAGTTGAACACATCAAACAATTTAAGATCAAAAGTAACCTGTATTTCTTTCCAAAAGAGTTTGTTTCTGTCATAAAATCCACCAAAATCTTGATACTGTCGAAGTAATTCAATTGGAGGCTGAGAGCCATAGCGGTCTAGTCTGGGCATGTTTAAATCATCAACAAATATCACAACTCGTTTGTTTCCTGGTGCTCCTGTGGAAAGAAATGGACTGAATTTTATTCAAGAATTATGATTTGCCTTTAGAAAATAAATATAAGACCAAGCTGGTATGGTTTCAATGTGATAATCCTCACCAAAATTCATCTTGAGGCTTGGTGCCTAGAATAATCTGGTGTTGGAAGCCTTTAAGAAGCATTTGAAGGAAAATGCAGGAGAGCCTGAGTTCCTGGTGTGTCACCACGCAGCAGGGCCGTGAGCTGAGCAAGTGAATCTCAAAGCCAGAGCCTGGGGTGTGTATCACTGGACAATGCCACTGAGCGGAGGCCCAGACTCTGATCCTCAGCTTCTGGAAACCTGCCAGCAGCGAGGTTGACACCTCACCTGTGAACTGTCTGTATGGAATCCCACATGAGTGCTTGCTCCTGAAAGCCCAGAGTGCTGGCCACCCAGGGTAGCCACTTTTCTCTAGCCAGGAGAGGAGGCCCTCCATAGACATCAGGGAACCTCAAACCTTCCTCCATCTCTGCCATCAGAACCTACAAACCTGGCTTATGACAAAGGAGGGGAGACAGGGAGCCGGTGGTGAGCTTTAAAGTAGGTTCAAAGCTGATGTTTTTTTTAAAAAATTGACCCATACACAAATCCTCTGATCATAGGCAGAAACCTGGAGGTGCCAAAACCTGGCTGAAAGGGCTTACTGGAGAAACACAAATAGTTTCATGCTTGCTCCCCACTGACTTCAGAAACTTGGTGTGCCAGATGTAAAGAAGGTGAGTGGTTTTAAACAAAAGAACATTGATTTAGGTTTGCAGATACTGAAAGGAGAGAAGGGGAGGCATGAAAAGGCTGAAGATGTTCTGGGCTCAAGGTGATGAGAGAAATGGCTTGCCTGTTAGCAGCAAGATCTGTAGATACTACATGCATGGAGTATGCTATTAACAGAGCTTTCTTTGCTGTGGTGTAATTATGGCTTGCACCCCACTAAAAAACTCATGTTGAAGCCTGCTCTTCAATTTAACAGTGCTGGGCTGTGAAGAGGGACCATTACTGCTTTTCTTGAAGGAATGAGTTCCTGTTCTCACAGGACTGGGTTGATTATCATGAAAGGAAGAGGTTACAAAGCAAATATGGCTTTCTCAGCTTGCTCTGTTTCTTCCTCTCTCCACCTTACATAGGTTTTTTGCCACAGAGTGCTATCCACGAAAAGCCAAAGTATTCACTGGGGTCTTAGACCACCACAATTATGAGTTAAATAAACCTTTGCTTTTTATAGTCCAGTGTCAGGTATAGCAACATACATCAGACCAGGACACACCTTTTATTTATACATAAAATATCCCATTGCCATTCTATTATGTGCATAGGACTTAAAATTTATTGGCTTAATAAATAACTTGTGTGAGTCAAGCTAAAATGATCATTCTTACCTAGAATATTTTTTCGTTTTCTTTCCAGTTTTGACTCAATGATCTCTTGTGTCCTTGCAGATGATGTTTGAGCAGAAAAATTGAGATAAACAGGGACATAACCAGCTGAGTCTTGAATTTTATTTAGCAATCCTTTTGCAATAACAGACTTTAAATTAAAAATACATTAATCAATTTCACATTGAGTAACATTTTTAGCAGCCTATATCAGTACTTATTGCTTAGAACAATGAGTAAGCAACAGGATAAAAGGAGAAAGGTTAAGTCTATGCTGCAATGTCTTCTCATATTGGACATTCTATTTAGTTACATTTATTAGAACCAAAGAGGCATTATAATCAACCCAATCTCAGCAAAACCTTTTCAGTTTCATTCTGAAATCCATATTGGTTACTATTCAAGCTAATTTGAAAATGGCAGTCACAAGAAGACTCAAATTATTCCTCATTCTCTTCCTTCATCTCCTCTTTCTTTTCCTCCTTCTCTAGTATTAAAATTTGAATTCAGGGGCCTTGTGCTTGCTATACCTATAACCCCTTTTGGCTTTAGCTGTTTTTCTGATATGACTTCATGTTTTGCTTGGGGCTGCATTGGACCATAACCTATCACCTGTGCCTCTCACCTAGTGGTGGATCACCGTACCCGGCTTGTTTGTTGAGATAGGGTCTCACTAATTTTTGTGTGGACTAGCCTTGAACGTACCTCCTGTAGATCTCCACTCTCAAGTAGCTTGGATTACAGGTGTGAACCATGTTGCCTGGCATAATTTAGGGGAGAAACAGCAAATCCTTATCCTAAGGAATCCTTTAAAACTAAGCAGCCTGAACAATGAGTATTTTTATTCTACTCTTTACAAAAAAATTAAAATGTCACCATTCCTGTGTCAAGTAGAGGCCCATAGGCAAAAGGGGACAGACTGACCCTTATAAATAATTTTTTGGGGACACAAACTGTTTGGTCAATTCTCCCCCCAACCAGTGCATCAGCAGCTGGCGAAATAAACTCTTCTAAACACAAACCCTGAAGAATTTTGCAGGTCATTAAATCTTGAGATAGTTTTATATTCATCCTGAAAAAGTCATACATTTAAAAAAGTATTTCCTTTAAGCAATAATGTGATATTTCTGGTGTGACCAGTTCTAAGTCCTCCACGTGGTCAACTGTGGACCGAAGTTCTAGTTTGATACAGTTTTCCTACCTTGCCCACTCCAGTGATCCCAGTGAACAGCACGGAATGGTTGACAGCCAGCAGTTTTTCCATTAAATACCCATAACGCACTGTGTCAACTGTGGGGACAAGCATTTCAAAGAACGGAACATCCCGACTGTACTTAAAGGTGGGTATGATTCGTTCCCAAGGATCCATCCGTTTGGTGTCAAAGTCCACATGAATGCTCCACAGGTCACCAGAACTGGGCAGCTGAAGTGGAAAATTAAGTGCCATTGTCAATAGCAGTATGGACACATGCCTATATAGCCATGCATGTGTTCATATCTATAGGAGTAGATGCATTCATCAGGAAACAAAGAATGCAAATGGAATTGGATTTCTTTTCTCATTATACAGAAATAATTAAATATAAGAGGTTTTTTTTTTCCGGGGGGGTCGGTACTTGGATTTCAACTCGGGGATTTGTACTTGCTACCATTAAGTCACGTTTCCAGCCCTACTTTTCACTGTCTGTTTTTGAAACAGGGTCAGGCATATGCCTGGACTACATTCTGCCTACAGGTTTCCTGTAATTGTTGGATGCTAGATGTGCACTAATGGGCACAGCTATGGGTTAGGAAGAGGTCTGGGAAAACTTCCTGACTGGGCTGGCCTTGAACCACTATTTTCCTGTTCTCAGAATTCCCAAGCTTAGATTACAGAGGAAGTCACTGGCCTTCAGCCTGAAGTTAATTATTTAAGCATAATCATAAAGCACAATGAATGAAACCATCTGATACATTAATAACTAAAATTCGAGTTTTCCTGCTGCTGCTCAGATGGCATGACTACTGCCAGAACAGGAGCTTATTCTGCTCTGACAAATATATCCTCTGGCCCCCTTACCGCAAAGGAAAAGCTAAATGAAGAGCTCTTCAAAGCTGGCAAGGAACTAGAAACTCTTATACACCCTGCTTCCTTCACAGATGTCTCTTGAACTTCGTCTCTTTCCAGTGCTCACCTGAGCATTGCACCTGCATCTGACATCATCAGATCCTTGCTGTTTCTCAAAACTGAGCAGTGGCTTTTGTACTTTCCTTTCCTTCCAACTGGAAATCTTTCTAAAATTTATTTATTTTTTAAACTGGAATTCTTGTTCCCTAAATAATGAACAATTCTTTGACTTTCTTCAGTACTCTATAAAAATATGTCCTTATGAATCTTATTTATTTATTTGCTTATGTATTTATCTATTTTTGCCAGCCTTTGGCTTGGGCTCTGGGCCTGAGCACTGTCCTTGGACTTTCTCAAGGCGAGAGCTCTACCACTTGAGCCACACCACTTCTGGCTTTTTTCTATGTATGTGGTACCGAGGAATCGAACCTCTACCACTAGGCCAAAATCCTGGCCCCTATCTTGTTTTATTTTTTATTTTATTTTTATTTTTGACAGTCCTAAGGCTTGAATTCAGGGCCTGCCCACTAACTTTGAGTGTTCTACCACTTGAGTCTCATCACTACTCAGGGTTTCATGCATGCTAGGCAAGCACTCTTTCACTAGACAGCACTCCTAGCTCATAAATCCCATTTTAAAGCAGATTCATCATAAGTAACCAAAGCCCCCTACCGCCTCCTGGCATTCCTTCCCATCATGACTTGGTTTTATTTTACACAACTCCCAATGTATTGCATAGCTGTTCATTTCTACTTGACTTCCTAATAGCAACGCAAACACTATTAAATTAGGGACTAAAAGATACTTTCAGAATTGCTAAACCAACATACTGAAAAGATAAACATTATAATTCAGGTTTTAGAGACTGCAACTTATTTTTTCATATGGCTAGATGACTCCTAAATTATGAAAAATGCAATAAATGTTATCAATGGCTGGAAAAAGTGACTATTTTTTAAAAGCAAACCCTCTCAGTTAACTACTTTTGTAGAACCAAAATTTTTAGTCTTCACATTAAACTTTTATTCTAATGATTCAAATTATGATGTTAAATGCAGTTGGTTCTTACCCTAGCATCGGGATTATCCTCAAATTGTGTTCTAATAAATGTATCAAAAGAATCTGCATAGTTTTCGGTTAAGTTTCCGCCCAAAGACCATAAATAACAGAATACAAAAGTCTGACATATCAAAGAGTTCAGTTTCATTTGCTCCTGAAAGAATAAAGACAATGTTAATAACCATAAATAACAGGACATGAAAATCTGACATACCAAAGAATTCAGTTTCATTTACTCCTGAAAGGATGTGAATGTTAATATTTTATACACAAGCAGAAGAATAATTGTAAATTGTGAGATCTCAAGGCATTTTCCTTTATTTAGATTCACACTGCTCATTGGGCCTATGTATTGTTTCATTAATGGTTCAAAGAGGGATGATTTCTTATTTCCATAAGAGAATATTAATTAAAAAATCTAGGGCAAGTACTTTCCTAGCAGAGAATTACAATAGCTCAAAACCTATGTAAATACAATCATATAGGATGAGACTAAATGAAATGAACTCTAGGATATGGAAAGAAGAGGTTTGTCTTGTATGATTGTTGTTCTTAATGTACTATGTTATTTCTCTTCTCTTTTTTTGCTCTTATGGTTAATCTCATGTTGTTACTGTATTTGAGTTTGTTACCTGGTATATTGTATATATGTTTAATTGTTTATTTGAAATAAGGAAGGGAAGGTAGAAAATAGGATGATTGGGAGGGGATGGGGGAAAGGGAAGTGGGGACAAAAACATGACGAGGGATATCAATGTGCGAGAAGTAATGCACCTACTACCTGACAAATGTAACTGTAACCCCTCTATACATTAGCCCAACAATAAAAAAATAAAACAAATCAAGGGCAAGGTATAGGTAAGAAATACAGCCAAGGCTGTCTTTCAACTGTCTATCAGAACTTCTTTAGGTCTGCATAAAAGCATTTAAACGCACTGAGAATAGTATGCTTTAATAAGAATGTGCCATAGACTACAAGAGAATTGAAAATGAATAGAGGAATAATCTAATCATAGACATTAGTCTCCTGAAAAAGTAATTTTAAAGCAAGTGACAGGTTGCAGTTACTTATTTATAAAGAAATGTACACACAATCCCATTTTCCTTGTTTCATAGTAGCAACCAAAACCTTCATACCATTGCCAAGTTACATCCGTCTTTACCAAACAACAGAGACTCCAACAAGCAACAGAGCGTTGTAACTTTGCTGATATCCACTTGCGGGATGGCTTGGCTACACTTCTTATTGACAAAATATAACCCATCTTCTACGTAACGTTGGAAAAGGTTCAGTATGTATTCTTGAGTTTCCTCATTCACCTGAAAAATGAAACAAACACTATTTTAAAATGACCAGATTATAAATATATCATCTAGAAAGAAGCTGGTTAAAGTTTGTACATTTCAAAGTGTTCAGTAATCATATATTTTGTGAGGCTTGTATCATTGGTTTAAAGATAAAAGCCTCACAATAAATAAAACAAATGTTAAGGTAGCTATCTATGCGTGCCTAGGAAGGGACCCACAGAAACATTACAATGTTGAGATGGTCTACCTCTTGATTTGTTCACTTTATGCTTAGTTCTTAAGCTATAACTGCATGTTTCACACACTTTGACAATCTTTTACATTGATAATTTTTTTGTATTTCAGAATAATGAAAAAGAAGGAACATGGAAGTTAGCATTTCAACATCTCTGTAAAGCAAAAGAAATAATTTCTTAAGCCTTAAAAATAAATTCAGCGTGGCAGGATACCAATGGCTCACAGTTCCAGTGGAGCTGTAGCTCAAGTGGCAGAGTGTAAAAGCTTAGGGACAGTTCCCAGGCTCTGAATTCAAACTCCAGGATTGGCACATTAACCACCCCCCCCAAAAAATACCCACGCCAGGTGTGGTGGCTTATGTCTGTGATCCTAGCTACTCAGGAGGCTGATATCTGAGGATCAGGGTTCAAAAGCCAGCCTGGGCACAAAAGGACCGCAGACTTTTATCTCCAATTAACATCTAGAAAATGGGAAGTGGGGCTGTGGCTCAAAGGTGGTGACCTTGAGCTGAAGAGCTCAGGGACAGTGCCCAGGCCAAGTTCAAGCCCCATGACCCACACACAAAAAAACCCCACAATCCTTCCCCCAAAACTGTGAAAGACATTATTGTTATTATTATATTATGGAATTCATTTCAAGAAATGTTATTTTTTGCCAGTTTTGGGGCTTGAACTCAGGGCCTGAGCACTGTCCTTGGACTTTCTCAGGGCTAGAGCTCTACCACTTGAGTTACAGTACCACTTCCAGCTTTTTTCCTATGTATGTGATACCGAGGAATCAAACCTGGGTCTTCGTGCATGCTAGGCAAGCACTCTACCTCTAGGCCAAACTTCTGGCCCCTCAATAAATGCTATTTTATAGGATCAGAGGCACAGAGGCATTGTGCCTTTGGTCTCCTCCCCTACGACTATCCTCCTTTGTTTTCACTGTGTATGAATGGCTAGAATCCTATATGAAAGACATTAAGAAGAGAACAAAACTTGAAAGGTTTATACAATTTGAAGCGAAATCAGGGTATGGTTGAAGAGAATAAAAGCAAAATTCATATGCTAGAAAAAATTGCAAAAGCATAATCTGATGAAAGATTATTTAAAAATGTGCATAGAGCCAGGTGCTGATGGCTCATATCTGTAATTCTAGCTACTTAGGAGGCTGAGATCTGAGGACCTCAGTTCAAAGTCAGCATAGGGTAGGAAAGCCAATGAAAATCTTATCTCCAATTAACTGCCCAAAAGCAGGAAGTGGAGTTGGGACTCAAGTAGTAGAGCATCAGCTTTGAGTCTGGACAGTGCTCAGCCATGAGCTCAAGCCCCAAGGTCAACACACACACACACACACACACACACACACACACACACGACAAAGTACTCTTGATTCTCAACAGAAACTAACAACCCAGTTAAAAATGCTCAAAGACCTTCCCTAACAGATACCTTATTAGATGATATACAGATAGCAAAGAAGCATTTTTGAATCATCTATGATTGAGGAAACTGCAGATGAAAACAGGACAGTGCTACATGCCTGTTAGGACATATAAAACAATGGCAAGTATTGGAGGAGCAATAATCTCCTCTCCTGTTGGTGGGAATGCAAAGTGATATAGTCACTTTGGAAGACAATCTGACACTCTGACAACTTCTTACAGAGCTAAACATGTACCATCTGATCCAGTAGCCATGGTCTTAGGTATCTACCCAAATGAGTTGAAAAATATTCATACAAAAACTGCATGGTGGTGACTATACTGCTTTACTCACAATTGCTCACATCTGGAGCGCTCAAGATGTCTTTCAGTAGGTGAATGGGCAAGCTAACAATGGAATAGTATTCAGTGCTAAATAGAAATGAGCTACGAAGTCACAGAAAGACACACGTTACTAAGTTTTTATTTTTAAATGTCAGTCCACAAAGGCTTTGTGCTGTGTGATCCCAGTATGACGTTTAGGAAATGGTAAAACTATAGGGACAGTAAGAAGATGGGTACTGCTGGCGACTGACAGCTAGAAAGAAGGATGGATAGGTAGAGAGAATTTTAAGGCATGATACTGTAATAGTGGATACATGACATTATGCATCAAATAACCTCATGAAACTCCCCCAACATAAAGAGTGGGCCTGGTTGGAAAGCATATAATTTGGCAAATAGAAAGCACTGTGTAGAAAGTGGCTCACCAATTTTAACAAAGGTTCACATTAGTTCAAGTTGTTAAAAATAAGGGAAAAATGGGGGAGAGAGAGAGAGAGAGAATGAGAGAGAGAGAACATGTGTAGTGTCTGATCAATTAATTTTTCTGTAAATCTAAAGCTTCTCTAAGTGTAATAAAGTCTGCTCCTTGAAAAAGTGACTTCAAGAAGGTTTAAAATATTAAACCTTGACGAATGCAGGATGAAAGCATGAGAACTGCTTCCTTAATAAGGTAATGTGAAATGAGGCCACACTATTCTTAAAATACTGATGTCTCAGAATGAAGGAGGCAGAAAAGATGATGACATTGTTGGAGTGGGGTATGACATTGCGGGGGGGGGGGAACACATTGAAAGACTATTTATCAATCTAAGATTAAGAGGAACTCATGTTTATCCTGGAGAAAGTCCAGAGGTTAAAAGGCTACTATGAGCTGAGCTGTTCTGAAAAAGAATGTGTGCAAATATCTTATCACAAGTGTGTCCATTGTATTCCGTGGCCTTTGGTTTACAATAATTGTTTTCTTAGTTTTGTTTTGGAAATATATAGGATGTATAATAAATTGTTGAGAATTGTTGAGATTGTTGAGAATTTTTGGTGATTGGCAGTGCATTTGTGATGAGGTAAAATAAATGCCAGTTTGTTTTATTTTCCAAAAAAAAAAAAAAGAACTCAGAAGCTTTCCTTCACTTGGGGTGGTCTTGCCTTTAAGGCTAGAATGTATCTTAGACTTTACACCTGCAAATAAGGTGAGAAGTGCAGTTTTCCTTTCTTTATGGATGGCAGAGGCACTCTGAGATCATCAACATTTCTAGAGAGGATTATCAGAGTGAAGAGCGCCAGCACTGAATGAGGGCTAGCACTATCTCATAGGCTGGGGATATGGCAGGAATATAAGGGGAATACTGAGGCAACTCATGAGCTTAGCCATCCTGTCCCCCTTCCACATAGCCAGGATGTGAGCAGCTCTGCTCTGTCATGCCTTCCTTCACACAATGGGCGGAACCCTCTGAAGTTGTGAGCCATAGTACATCTTTCCTCCTTGTAAATTGCTTTGTCATGGGTATAAGAAAGGCCAATACACAAGACGCCTAAAATCTAAAAAGCAATCGATGTGTAGATTTCAATGTTCTTTTTATTATAATTTCCCTTTAATACTCCAGATCTCTTGCATGCCTTTTCCAGTATCTGTGGGAAGAGGTAAAGTCAGGCAGAGGGAGGTAGGCAGGGTGACCAGGCAGGCTGACAAGGTGAAGAACCCGATGATAAGGGTGAGCTCTAGGGTTATACAAACCTTACCAGAGCATCCAAGAATCTTTAGGAGGACAGATGGAATTCCTTCAGTCAAGCACAGCAACTTACCTTAACTTCGTGCCATTTGTATACTGTAGGGCAACGTGAGGTCTGATACATAGAGATAAGGGGGAAATATCTGGTTGTACTTACTTTTGTAGAAATATTGTTCATCCATGTTTTCACGTAAGGCATCCATTTCAGTTCTTCAGGATCCACAAATACCATTCCGCATCGACTGACTGTTGCAGGGGAGGCTACCTTTAGGTCTTGTACCTAAAATTGAAAAAAAAAAAGTGGAACAGGAAGTAGCTAATACACTACTTCTTTATCCCTCCAACTTCAATGTTAATGATTCATACCTTTGAAAGTTTAAGTTACCATGGATGGGCTTTATGTGGAGGAGAAACGGAGAGCAATTAGTAATTAGAAATGGAAGAAGGAAATTAAGTGAATTGTAAGGTGAAAGATATCCCACAAATATAGGAGGATATTGTCAATTCCTAAGGACAGGAATAGGCATTTCTGCTTTTCCTTTTTTATCTTTTCTCCTCACCCTCATTCTTGTATTCCAACATCTAGCACACTATAGGCATTCAATTCATATTTGACAAATGAACAACACTCAGGAGCTATCTTGCATAGCATTTCCTACAATTTTCTTTCAATACTTCATCAGATATTTATACCACAGTGAGATAATTCATTTAATTAACAGTTTTTTGCATGTTATGCATTTTCTTTTTTCATATATTTTTTATTGTAATTAATAGAAGGGTTACATTATATTCACCAGATAGAAGGTACATTACTTCACAAATGTTGATACCCTTTCTCATGTCATGGTCCCCATTTCCCTCCCTCCTCCCCCCCGCTTATCTTGATTTTCCCCCTTCCATATCCTATTTCAAATACCCAGTCCTGGGCTTGAGCTCAGGGCCTGAGCACTGTCCTTGGACTTTCTCAAGGCTAGAGCTCTACCACTTGAGCCTCAGCACCTCTTCTGGCTTTTTTTTTTTTTCCTATGTATGTGGTACCGAGGAATCAAACCCCAATCTTTGTGCATGCTAGGCAAGCACTTTACCACTAGGCCAAACGCCCAGCCTTTTTAAAAACTTAGAAATAATTTATGCTGGCCTTGAGCTGAAGAGCTTAGGAACAGTGCCCAGGTCCAGAGTTCACGCCCTACGAATGAAAAAAAACACTCAGAAGAAATAATTTATGCTGGGCGCTGTGGCTCATTCCTATAATCCTAGCTGCTTATGAAGCTGTGCAATTAGGCAAGAAAGGCTGACCATGAGATTCTTACGGCAAAAAGTCAGAAGTGGAGTTGTGGCTGCACTGGTACAGAATCAGTCTTGAGTGGAAAAGCTAAGGGCCAGTGCCCAGATTTCTAATTTAAACTATGAAGGTTATAAAGATATTTGCCTTCAAAAGAAAGCATGTGTTAGCTGGGCATTAATAAATAACCCCTGGAATCCTTGCTACTCAGGAGGCTGAGATCTGAGATCAGTTGAAGCCAGACAGGGTAAGAAAGACCTTACCTCTAATTAACCACCAGAAAATAGGAAGTGCAGCTGTGGCATAAAGTGGTAGAGCCCTAGCCTTGGGCAAAAGAGCTCAGGGATAGTGCCTAGGCTGTGAGTTCAAGACTCATGACTGACAAAAAAAAAAGAAAAAAAGAATCAATGCTGAAATGAACTTCCTGTTCATAGAGCCATAGGATCATTTTTGATGTTTGGTCAGGATTTATAGACTATTACAAAAAATAATCTAATAAATACTTATTAAATGAGCTAAACTTTATCTCACTTATTAATGAACTAAGCACTATTACACAGATAAATGGCATACCAGTGTAAGAAATAAAAGCTAATGATGGCATGCCAACCGGATGAACGATTTCACTTCAGTGAGTCATGCATTTACCTCAAACAGCATGTGGATTTGAGGTGTGAGTTTAATCCTTTCACTGTTAGCCAGGCAAAGCATCTTGTTATCATCCAATACTGTATTCATATTTTCAATCCAAAGAGCATCCACTGGCCCATCACTTATGATCCATTTATGGTCTTCTGAAGTATCATTTACAGCCGCTCTGACACTGAGAGCCATCAAACCATCTTTCCATTCCAAGGTTATGTTATTCACTTCACCATATAATTCACCCATTGTGATTGATTTAGGATTAAGAACGTAAGTTTTCACTGCTTGATAAAAGGGATTGCTTATGCCAAGTTTCTGTAAATTCCCTAAGGTTTCTGCCAGGACTTGGTAAACTGTGGTCTTACCACCTCCTGTTGGCCCAACTAACATAACACCATGCCTTACAAGCATAGTCTCGTAGAACTGTATCACTTTTTTAACCATACACAGCTCAGGTTGAAGGTTTTGTTCTGTCATGACATCCACAATTGTTGACTGTAAAATACCATAATCATGTTCTGGTATTTGGACTCCAGGAAAAAGATCAGATATGATTCCGCTGGCAAAACAAAAATAAATATCAATTATGAACTACTGGTCAGTGTTACTTTTCCAGATTTGTTAAAATTAATTGATTCTTCTGAGTATATCCAGCATGCTGTTCTGCATGCTTTACCATAGTGTCATTTTTTCTCCTATACTGTATGTTTTGTTTCCTATACAATGGACCAGTGTTGTAAGTATAATAGAAGGCTATCTTGGTGACCAGCGGTATGTCTTATGATTATGTAATATCTATGGTATGTGTTATAGTGATGAATGTATCAATTTTTTTATTTTTAATTTTTTTGCCAGTCCTGGGGTTTGAACTCAGGGCCTGAGCACTGTCCATGGCTTTCTCAAGTCTAGTGCTCTACCACTTGAGCCACAGCCCCACTTCTGGCTTTTTGTTTGTATGTGGTACCAAGGAATTGAACCCAGGTCTTCGAGCATAGTAGGTAAGCACTCACTAGGCCAAATTCCCAGCCTTCAATTTATTTTTATATGTCTAAAACATGTGTGGACTCAGGAAAACAAGAGGGAAATTGAAATACAAAATTGGTATGAGGTAAAAATGGGAGGAAGGTTAAAGAATACTGTCCTATAAGAAAGTTTTCAGAGGTTTCTATGGGACAACAGAAATGGAATCCCTACTTCACCAGGTATATACAACACACCTGAGACACTGTAAAGGCCTTACATAAAATGACAAGAATAGTAAATGGAGGAGAAGGGATAAACTTTGCAGCATTGAAAATTGATAACTGTAAAATTAAAAGTTGGTAAAGTGAAAAAAATTAAAGCAAACATATAAACATGTAATTTAGAGAATGAGAGTTCTAGATCTTTCTAATGTTTATATCAGATTAAGGCTATGAATTCCTACAAATACACATGTAGAAGAGCATAATAGAAACATTCTCTAAGAACAATACACATGAATGGCCACTAACCACAGGAACTGAAGCTCAATGACATTAGTAATTAAAGAAATGTACATTAAAATAGGCTTCTGTATTTGGCTTCTCTTTAGAATCCTTAACGAGAAATAGATATTTCACAAAATGCTTTATATAAATGTACAGGGGTAAAATACTTATTTGGAGGACAACTTAACAGAGTCTATTTAAAAATATGGAAACCCCATGATCCAGGAAAGTTGTTTCCAAGAATCGATTCTAGAAATATCAGAATGTACTAAGAAACATTAGCAAAAATGGAAGAAAGTAAAACATTGATTAGATGAATTATGTTCAAAATACTTCATATAGATATGAATGAAAACAAAAAATAAAACTTGTTGAAATTATTTTAAAAGCTACATGCCAGTGGAACCCTGGCTACTCAGGAGACAGATCTGGAGGTCAATTCTTGAGTATCAAGGTTTAAAGCCACCCTGGCCAGAAAAGTCTGTGCGACTCCATCTCCCATTACCAGCAAAATAGTTGAATTAGGGTATGGTGCACACAGTGGGGCATGAGCCTTGAGCAACATGGGGCTATGAGTTCAAGCCCTGGTACTGGTGAAAAATAAATAAATAAAATTAAAAGTAGGGCTTGGGATGGAAAAGTAACAGAGTGAATTAATCCAAGTGCATTATATGCATGTTAGAAAAGCCACAATGAGGCTTCTTTGTACAATTAATAAAAATGTTAAAAATGTGTAGATATATATATCAAAATATAAAAACTAAGCTAATAAAACATGGCTCAATAGTTGATAATATTTACATAGTTGCAATACTAAAGACATTGGATACTTCACTCATGTATCTATTCTGTGAGGACAGGTAGAGTGGAAAAGTGAATTTTCATTTCCCTTTAGTATTCAATACCTATTTTGAAAATCCAAGGAAGAGCAGTGCAGGCACCAGTGGTTCACATTTGTAATCATGGCTACTCAGGAGGCTAGAACCTAAAGAACTGTCATTGGAAATCATCCTAGATAGAAAAGTAAAGTGACTTCACCTTCCATTAACCAGTGAAATGCCTGACTACAGTTATGGCTCAAGTAGTAGAAAAAAGGTTCTGAATTCAAGGCATAAGCCTGGTCTGGAACTATGAAGAACATGGGAATGGCAAGATAAAATGAGAGTCGCAAAATGATTGTCTTTGAGAAGTGGAACTGAATGAAGGGCAAATAATTGTTTACTGTGAGACTGTGAAATGATTTCATTTTTTTTTTGGTTGTGGGGATTGAACTCTGAGCCTGGGCACTGTCCCTGGCTCTTCAGCTCAAGGCTACCACCCTACGCCTTGAGCCACAGCACCATTTCTGGTTTTCTGGTTGTTAACTGGAAATATGAGTCTCACAGACTGCCTTTGCCTCGGCTGGCTTTGAACCATGATCCTTAGATCTTAGTCTTCTGAGTAGCTAGGATTACAGACATGAGCTACTGTGCCTGGCATGATTTCATTATTTTTAATTACTATGTACACATATAACTTGGAGAAACAAAACTAAATAATAATAAAGCAGATAAAACCAGCAACATTGATGTTAAGCTTCCAGCCTGTGTGTGTGTGTGTGTGTGTGTGTGTGTGTGTGTGTTTTTCCAGAGGAGCAATTGCTTAGACTTAACACCTGTACTCCAATGTTAATTTGCATATCATACAGTCTGGTGATGAATAATTTAAAATAGAAAGTGATTAGAATAATGCTCAAAGTTTATTATCTTTATTCTAAACTAGACATTTTTTAAACTGCAATAGGAAACTCTAGGAATGTATCAGATTGTTAGAATGAAAATGACAGAAGAGCACTCTTTTACCCTATGTGACTGCAGTGATGTGTTCTGGAATACACAGAAACTTACCTGAACAGAAGAGCATCATCTGTTAGAAATTTTGGCAAGTTGGAGTCTCGCAAAGCTCTTATTAGTACCACGTCTTCACTTAGGTCTGGATTCTCCCTTTTTAAAGATCTAAATTTAAGGAAACATTTCAGATATCAGTGCTAGAACATAAATGTGGTTTATGTGGTTTACAAAACCATGGGTCAGGAATTCCGCTTGTGTTTCTGGCTAGAAGCAGACGTTTGATTCCCTTTGTGTGCTCAGTGCCCACCTCCATCGTCACACAGGCTCAGATTGCAAACTGGCTATACAGACCTGAGGAAGGTAACAACTGTATCTTCCCAACCTCGTTTACAGTTCTCTGCATGCTTCCTGATAGCTCCCAGAGATGTGAGCTGCAGAGATGGGGGTTTAATAACTTGTTTTGCTCAAGCTAACCTGGAACCATCCACTTGATTTTGACGTTCGAAGGAGCTAGGATGACATGTTTGAGCCTCCACACATGGGGTTACATCTCTTGTGAAAGAACATGGAAAGGCATGATGCCTAGAGTAGATTCTGAATACACTGGTGTTATGCCAATATATTGTCAGCAATGCAACATAAGAAGTGTTGTATTCTATTGTTCTATTCTAGGTAATTTTATATTCTTTTCTGCCTAGAATGTGCTGCCTTGCTCTTTTTTTTTTTTGCCAGTCCTGGGCCATGAACTCAGGGCCTGAGCACTGTCCTTGGACTTTCTCAAAGCTAGAGCTCTACCACTTGAGCCTCAGCACCATTTCTGGCTTTTTCCTATGTATGTGGTACCAAGGAATTGAACCGGGGTCCTCGTGCATGCTAAGCAAGGCCTCTACCACTAGGCTAAACTCCAGGCCCTGCCTTGCTCTTTTGACAATTCTTATTTATTTTTCAAAACCCAGCCTAGTTATTTCCTTCTCTGGAAAGCCACACCGTCCAATCTGATCCCCAGCAAAACCTGGGCACAGCCCTATTGTTGTCCTGGCCACATTGTATAGATTAGTCCACTTTTAGTCTAGCTAACTAGGCTGCAGTCCTTTAAGAGCAAAAGTATCTGAACTTTTTAGTTTTTAGTCTATAATTGACAATTCTGCAAAAATAAAATGTATCAAATCTTGGAAGTTAAAAGAGAACATTGTAAACAGAGAGGGAAAGTGATTTGCACACAGCTGCAGAAGAGTGTGTGGAGGCACTGGTTCATATTATCAGTGAGTCATGGTTTGAAAGGAAGGACTGGAAAGGAGACATGCCATCAGAGCCTCTGGGTAAGCTGGGGATTTCAAGTAGTTATAGAGAAGTTGAGGCCTGAGATGAGGCAAGATGCCCGCTTTGCCAGAAACTTGGCATGCTTGGCCCACACTGTGAAGACAGAGATGAAGTCTCTGACATCAGCCTGGGTTGAGTATGGAATGATGAAGTTTCTTTGACATCTCTGGGGCTTCTTTTAGGCAATCAGCTAACTCATCTGATTGTGCATGCATATCAGATCGTCTGATGAGGGCAAAGGTGTTGGTAACCTAAAACCCAATGCTGGTGAGGAGTGTGGGGAATATGAATGAGCTGAAGCTTTCTCAGGTTCAGGTTCAGGCTGAGGGGAAGCATGATGGGGGCTTCCCATGAGGAATGTCACGAGGTGTGTCAGCGGAATGGCAAAGGATGAATGTTGGCAAGAGCTAATGTTCATGTCACTTAGCTCACCTACTGTGAGCACATTGCTCTCGGAGCGTTCGAAGCATTGAGTGCCTGTGATGACATGTTTTTGGAGTTTCACTGTGGCTCACTTTTGATTCTTACCCAGCCATGACCAGCACAGACTTTACAGCTCTCATGCCAAAGTCATAATGATCCTGCTGAGACAGCTGTTCACTGCAGAGCTTGTACATCTGGGTCATCTTCCGTGCTAATACTTTACTGGATTCAAATCCTTCGGAATACAGAATTACCTGGGATAGAATAATAGAACATAGCACTTCTTATATTGTATTGCTGATGGCCTGTTGGCATAATATACTTTTTCATGTTGTTCTATCACAAGAGATGTAGACCCCCCTGCAGAGCCTCGAACCTGTAACCCTAGCTCCTTGGAAGGTGGTGATAAAGAGGATCATGGTTCCAGATTTGCTGGAGCAAAGCAAATTATTAGGCCCCACCTCCACAGCAAAAAGACTGATGGCATGTAATTATAAAATAGGAGGATTAGAGTTCAGGCAAAAAAAAAAGCAAGAAAAAAAGTGAGACCTTATCTCAAAAACTAAGCAGACCAAGAAAAGAAAAGGACTGAAGGTGTAGCTGGAAGGGTAGGTGGGGCTCAAGTGGTAGAGTACCAGCCTCCATCTAGTAAGGCTCAACTGAGAGTACAAGAACCTCAGTTCAAATCTCAGTACTGGAAAAAGAAATAAAGAATAGAAGAAAGGGAATAAAAAGTACCTTGAGAAGTACACGTAAAATTCATAAATGGACTAAGAAACCAAAACACCTTAAATGATACACTAAGAAAGATCGTCATAAATAGTGACGGTATTAGTGGTTACTGCTTTCTGACTAAGTTGCTACAGACTTGCAAATCAACCCACACTCTAACAATCATAGTAATAGTCTTAGTTTTTATTCGTTATTCTTGACTCTTAGAAAAATTGTGCACAAAGAGAAGTGAGACTAACATAGTATTTTAGGACTAATTTGGGCTCTTAGAGATAAATTGACAACTCCTCATTGAGCTCAATTAATTCAACTCTTTCATTCATTTTAGTGAAGCAATATATCAAGGATATTTTAGCTATCGCTTGAAATATAATGTATATAACAACACTTAAAAATACGCAAATGTTCAGTAAAACATTCTACATGATAACAATTGTACCTTACACTCAAACACAAACAATGGGTAACCACTGGAAGGGTGAATTCATAGCACCTGGAGAGAAATAAATGATAAGTGAAAGGAAGTGTATGTCAAACCTTGCATTTTAAGAAAGCTTACCTCTGCAATCAAAGCATAATTGGGCACCATCATTGCAAATGGTCTAAACAGGGCTTTCAAGTTATCTGGCAGTTCAGTTCTGCCTGCATATCCAGGATTCATGGTGATAAAGGCTGCGCAGGTCATAATCAGCTTTATTTCCCGGCCCTCAAACATGAATCGGAAGAGCTGTTTAAAGAGAAAGAAGGATATGCATAAATTCTTTCATATAATTATTGCTCACGTACAGGACTTGTGCAAGGAGTAATTAAACAAAGATGATTTGGCTCCTGCGGTTGGAAAGGAGAGAGATTTTTGTCCAGATGCTAGCCTACTGTGTGTAACCAAACTTGGAAACTACGAGATTCACGACTATAAGACTCTATAATGGAGTCCTGTTTGGGCCTTGAAGAAAGAAGAGGGGGAATTTCAGGTAGATGAGCCAGGGCAGCTTCTCTGGGCAGAGGAAGGAACATGAAAGAGCACTGCATGTCAGGAAATGGCATCAATAAAGAAATTCTGAGGGGTAAATAGACTATGCCTGCCCATCCATGTGCTCGAACACTGAGTAAATAATGGCTTTTGGCTGGGTGCTGATGGCTCAAGCCTATAATCCTATCTACTCAGGAGGATGAGATCTGAGGATCTCAGTTCAAAGCCAGCCCGGGCATCAAAGTCCATGACATTCTTATCTTTAATTACCATAACACCAGAAGTGGCACTGTGGCTAAAAGTGGTAGTGTGCTAGCCTTGAGCTGAAGAGCTCAGTGACAGCACCTATGCCTAGAGTTCAAGTCCTATGATTCACACACACACACACACACACACACACACACACACACACACACACGAATGGCTTTTGTGTCACTGTTGGGAGGAAACACAAGAGAGCTTATTAGGACCAAAGATGATAGTGGAAAGGTTGGGTAAATTAAGGATGGGGAAAGAAGAAATGAATTGTCCCTGGGGAGATAATGGGAGACAGAATCTGGGAGATGTGAGTGGGGAGGAGAGGCACTACTATTAATAAATTTGGTGAGAGTTTGGATTTAGGATCGATAGTAATGGGCGACGAGAGGGGAATCAAGCTTTCTAGCTGGGTCGTTGGGGGAAGGTTACACTATACCAGAGGAAGACAGGCCAGGCCAAGGCGGAGTTGGGGCCATGTGCCACACAATGTGTCACCTATAACCTTGGGAAAGTGACCAGTACTTCACAAAGGTCCAACTAAAAGATGAAAGACTGATGAAAAGAAGTTAGTTATCATGACTTTGCCCATTAATGTCCAATTCTTGCTTTCTTTTTAGTTTGTTCTGTAATTTGTTTCTTTGCAGAGGTGACAATTTAAATACTTAATGAGTCTTCATTAGGGCACTTTTAATGAAAATGGCTTTTGTCCCTAAGCTTGAACCTCAGCCCAGAAATCCTACTTGGCCAGGATAAGTCTTTTGTTTTTTTCTTTTTTTAAATTGTAATTAATAAAAGGGTTACATGATATTTGCCAGATAGAAGGTGTATTAATTCACATACATTGATACCCTTTCACATGTCTTGGTCCCCATTACCCTCCCCTCCACCCCCCCATCTTGGTTTCCCCCCTTCCCTATCCAATTTCAAATAAACAAATACAAATATATCTGATATATCAGGTAACAAAGTGAGATAGTGTAACAATATGAGATAACCAAGGGACAGCAAAAGAGATGAGACATAACATAGTACATTAAGGACAACAATCATTCATTATATGGCCTTTGTTTCAACATCCTAGAGGTCCTTTCAATTAGCTTCATACTATATGGCCTTTTGTATCAAGGTTTTGCTCTATTGCAAATCTCTGCTGGTAGAGCCCAAGGTTTCTACTGATTATGACAAATGAGGGAAACCATTGAGCCTATGTTCCTTTGAGTCTGGTTTACTTCACTTAATATGATTTTTTCTAAGTCTTTCCATTTCCTAACAAATGGGGCGATGTCGTTTTTTTCTGACAGCAGCATAGAATTCCATTGTGTACAAATACCACATCTTGTTGATCTACTCATCAACTGAGGGACATCTAGGTTGGTTCCATATCTTTGCTATGGTGAATGATTCTGCAATGAACATTGTTGTGCTAGTGGATTTAGTATGCCCTAGTTTCTGGATGGTTGGGTAAATGCCAAGTAGTGGAATTGCTGGGTCATAGGGGAGCTCTATGTTTAGCCTTTTGAGGCACTGCCATACTGCTTTCCATAGTGGTTGAACGAGTTTGCACTTCTACCAACAGTGTAGTAGTGATCCCTCTTGGCCAGGATAAGTCTTATTCAGGGATTCTGAGGAAGTTTGAGAGCTCTTCTGAAAGGGATGAAGGGGCTAGTGGGGGGGGTTCAGGGAGGTTTTCACTGGGGGCTGCTTTGTAGAGGCTACCCAGTGCTACCCTTTGGAGACTGTAACTCAGATGGTCGACAAAGAGGAGTAGAGGACCTATTCCCTTCCTTGGATGCCTTTAGCTTCCAAATACAAAACTCCTTCTTCAGAAGCTTGTTCTTGTGAATCTAAAACAAGATGTTAAACAATAGGATGACTTTAGAAGGTACATTTGCCTATGGTACATATATACAATGGAATCCTACATAGCCACCAGACAAGAAAAAATAATGGCATTCGCTGGGAAGTGGATGGAACTAGAGCAAATCATGTTGAGTGAGATAAGTCAAGACCAAAGGAACAAAAAGCGCATGGTCTCCTTGATATGTGGATATTAGATCCAAACAGTACAAGAGCGATGACTCAATACTCAGGTACTCAAGGTCATTGACATGAACTTGGAGATATATTTATAACAACATAGACACATAAGTCTATGATAGGATATATACTCTATAGACATATTGATATATAGATCGATATATATCTATGACATATAAACTCTCAGCTCAATTTTAATTTTAAAAAAGTATGTGCTAGTGAATACTTGTTTTTTAAACTTGACATCTGAAATTTGATGTAAAAAGTCAGAGTTAATAAAATCTTTTAATTAAAAAAAGAATGCGGGGCCGGGAGTTTAGCCTAGTGGTTAAAGTGCTTGCCTAGCATGCATGAAGACCCGGGTTCAATTCCTCGGTACCACATACATAGAAAAAAGCCGGAAGTGGTGCTGAGGCTCAAGTGGTACAGCTCTAGCCTTGAGAAAGTCCAAGGACAGTGCTCAGGCCCTGAGCTCAAGCCCAAGACTGGCAAAAAAAAAAAGAAAAAAAAAAGAATGCACATTTGTTCTTATCCTCCTTGGATTTCCCAATCCACTGAGGAGTGGAGAGATGAAGCCCTTGGGTTTTTCTGGATTTGTTTCACGTTTTCCCCTCAGTACTACAATGAACCTGAAGGTTGTGATAAGTGGCTGAATCCAACAAAGACAGCATTAAAGAGAGGGAGAAAAGGGAAGTAAATGTCAAAGGCAGGAAGAAATGTGAGGAGGAAAATAGGATGGAGGACAGAGGAACAGTGTGTGTGTGTGTGTGTGTGTGTGTGTGTGTGTGTGTGTGTGTGTGTGTGTGTGTTTGCTAGAGCAGAAGGCAAGGACTGTGTCACACAATCTCAGTATCCCTATGTCCCAGCATAGGACAGCTGTTTCGCTGTGTCTCTTGGATGAGGGACTGATGTATTCAAATAAGCCCTGTTGCTACAGCTTTCAGTGGTTACACTAAAAATGTAGACCAGCCAGGCTAAAGTTAGCACTGTGCTTCCTAAAATGCAATGTGCTGGATTAATTATCAACCAGAGAAAAGCTACCTCAATGTATTACCTTTGCAGCTTTGGCATTCCTAATGGTGATAAGTTGCTGGGCAATAACTGACAAAACTTCTATGTCAATTCGATTAAATTCATCGAAGCAGCACCAGGCCCCGGACTGTGCCAAGCCACTGAAGAAGCGTCCCATCATCTGAAAGCAAGAAAAAAAAACATTTAACTCCTTCAAAAGTTAAACTTTTGTCTTGGGGTGGTAGCTCATTGGTACAATATTTGCTCATTATATACAAAATTCATCCTCAGTACCACAAGTTATTAAATTCTAGGCTAAAATAATGAGACAAGAGGCAGTACTTGTAAATAGGCAATAGCTTTATGTGAATATTCATTTGAATATTATGGTTACTGTATTATATGTCAGAAATAAACACATTTCTATATGAGGAAATAGAATTGTGCCTCTCTTTAAGTGACTCATATCTAATTTTTACTTTGAAGTAACATGACTATTGATCATGTTTTTTTTTCTTTTCTATAACATCTATTGACTGCTGGAAATACTTGACATTCTCAAAGAATCCAGCGCATGGAGGAATCAGACCTAAGGACTTTACAGAAATGTGGGGGAGGAATTTTACTAAGGGAAACTTCCATTGTCTTTAGCGTGTGCTCTTGATGGAAACCTTTTTATTTATTTACTTGTTGGGAGTGGTACTTGAACTCTGGGCCTGGGCGCTGTCCCTGAGATCTTCAGCTCAAGGTTATTGCACTGCCCCTTGAGCCACAGGGCCACTTCCACTTCTCTGGTGATTAAATGGAAATAAGAGTCTCATGGACTTCAGTTCCTGGCTGGCTTTGAACTGTGATCCTCAGATCTCAGCCTCCTGAGTAGCTAGTAATACAGGCGCGAGCCACTGTGCCTGGCTTGATGGATACCCTTTAAGCAAAAGGTATCCTTTCACAGGTTAAGGTCATGGTTCTTGATTCATTCTATGTCAGAATTCTAAGGTGCAGGAAAATGAGTAGCTGTGACTGTTTAAGTGAAGAAAGACTTTGCACATGTCATTCCAGTATTAGTTCATCCTAAATCAATGACATCTGTAATTATTCTGTCTACCAATCAGATAATAATTCAGGTACTCAGCATTAGGATTTGAGTAACTCTTTGTCGAACACGAGTTAATTCAAATACTCTGAGTGAGGTGCTGGTAGAAAGCAGGAACAATTCTGTGATGCATATCATAAAAATACCTACCCAGAACACAAGAACAGCCTATCAGAAAGCAGACATAGGCAAAGATGAGGCGCTTACTTAATGTAGCCAGAAGAGGGAGCGCGTGAGTCATTTTTTTTTTTGTGGTTTGGATAGAGCTTTAAGGTACATGTCTGTTTTCAGACATGATTATAGCATCTTTTTTGGTTATGGCCCTCAGTAGATGTACAGAGACCGAATGCATAATGTTGTAGTTGGTGAAATTATGTCCAGATGGATGAGCAAACAGTGGGATTAGACAGGTTAATCTTTCAGTCGATGACCATTAGGGAATCCCCCTCCTCTTTATCCCAGAGTCCAAGGGTTCAGCACTTGTGTGATCACTGGAAACAATGCTTCCAGTTTTGTCTACCACTTTGCTTTGAAACCTTTTCACTTTGGGAAGTTTCAATCAGATACAAGAGGTAGACGGTTACCATCGTTCTGTTGTTTTCAATACTTCCCAGCAATTTTTATTGTTGCCAAAGGAAACTTCAGATAGTACATTATTTCATCATATTTTTTTTTCTGACATGTAAGGAGCTAATGTTTTAGGTCCAACACAAAGTCTGTAAGTCAGAATATGCATTTCAGTTTTTAATCAGAACGTGTATTTTAAAGACATTTAAATGGAACATGTCCTGGTGACATTTTGCAAAAAGAAATACACTCATTATCTGACTTATGCTAGAAACTGCTCTGTACACCCCATTACTACTAATAAAATTTAACATGTCCATTTATATTTACAAAGCATCTTGACCAGAGTCATCTTTCTATCATTCTTTCCCCAGAATATGCATTTGCATTTAATAAAAGATCTCTGGAGGATTCATGTGCCCAGTATAGCTATACATTATTCTTTAGAAGAAAATGGGGGAAGAAAAGTAAATACCAATCCACTACCCCAAGTTCTTAGAATATTTTCCTTTGAGTGGTGGAAGTTTTGTGATGTGTTGGTCTTTCTCTATAGGTCTAACATTCCACAAATTCTACTGTGAACAATCTGTGTATGCATGTGAAGGGTTTGCACACATATTTTTTTACCCCCAACCCCCAGGCAGAGCAAAACAGACAGCTGCACTGATAGAACAATGTACACATTTGGCCGTCAGCATGGTCTTTATATAGGATTCTGCAGAAAGCTCCAGAGTTAATATGGGAAAACACAGAAATGCATTTATGCTTCTCCATTTTCCTAGCAATGACCAAACGAGCTAAAAATACATAAACATCACTGAACATCAATAAGTATTTTTGAGGAGTCCTGAGGTCAAAGTGCTGAACAGAGGGGTTACATTTAGGTGAGCCAGGTAATGAGTACATTTCCTTTTGTACAGTGTCATCTGTTCCTTCATTCTTGATATTCCGTTCTTTATAGAGCACACAGCTGTTTTTTTAAAATATTTTTTATTGTAATTAATATTTGCTAGATAGAAGGTGCATTAATTCACATACATTGATAATCTTTCACATATCTTGGTCCCCATTACCCTCCTTCCCACCCCCCCATTTTGGTTTTTCCCCCTTCCCTATCCAATTTCAAATAACCAAATACAAATATATCCAATATACCAGATAACAAAATGAGATACTATAACAATATGAGATAACCAAGGGACAGCAAAAGAGATGAGACATAACATAGTACATTAAGGACAACAATCATTCATTATATGGCTTTTGTTTCAATATCCTAGAGGTCCTTTCAATTAGCTTCATACTATATGGTCTTATGTATCAAGGTTTTGCTCTATTGCAGATCTCTGCTGGTAGAGCCCAAGGTTTCTACTGATTATGACAAATGAGGGAAACCAATGAGCCTATGTTCCGTTGAGTCTGGTTTACTTCACTTAATATGATTTTTTCTAAGTCTTTCCATTTCCTAACAAATGGGGCGATGTCGTTTTTTCTGACAGCAGCATAGAATTCCATTGTGTACAAATACCACATCTTGTTGATCCATTCATCAACTGAGGGACATCTAGGTTGGTTCTATATCTTTGCTATGGTGAATAATGCTGCAGTGAACATTGTTGTGCTAGTGGGTTTAGTATGTCCTTGTTTCTGGATGGTTGGGTAAATGCCAAGTAGTGGAATTGCTGGGTCATAGGGGAGTTCTATGTTTAGCCTTTTGAGGCACTGCCACACTGCTTTCCATAGTGGTTGAACGAGTTTGCACTCCCACCAACAGTGTAGTAGTGATCCCTCCTGGCCACATCCCCTCCAGCATCTGTTATTATTCGTTTTCCTGATCCTGGCCATTCTAACTGGAGTGAGGTGGAATCTTAGAGTTTTTTGGATTTGCATTTCTTTTATGACCAGAGATGTTGAGCATTTCTTCATGTGTCTATAGACCATTTTTGTTTCTTCTTTAGAGAAGACTCTCTTTAAGTCTTTGGCCCATCTTTTAATGGGGTGGTTGTTACTTTGGAGATTAGTTTTGGAGTGATTCAATTTTTTGAGCTGTTGATATATTTTAGATATGAGGCCTTTGTCTGTTGTATGGTTGGTGAAGATCTTCTACCACTCTGTAGGCTTCCTAATTAATTTCTAGCTATGTCCTTTGCCATACAAAAGCTCTGCAGTTTAATACAGTCCCACTTATCCAGCCTTTCTCTGATTTGTTGTGATTCTTGGTCCGTATTAAGAAAGTTTCGACCTGTGCCAAGGAGGCCTAGTGTATCTCCTATTCCTTCTTCTAAAGTTTTCAGTGTGTCAGCTTTTACCTCCAGGTCTTTGATCCATTTGGAGTTAATTCTAGTGCAGGGTGACAAAGAAGGATCCAACTTTAGTTTTCTGCAGGTGCTTAACCAGTTCTGCCAGCACAACTTGTTTTTTTTTTTTTTAATTTTTTTTATTGTAATTAGTAAAAGGGTTACATGATATTTGCCAGATAGAAGGCACATTAATTCACATACATTGATACCCTTTCACATGTCTTGGTACCCATTTCCCTCCTCCCCCACACCCTCCACCCGTCTTGGTTTTCCCCCCTTCCCTATCAAATTTCAAATATCCAAATACAAATAAATTCAATATATCAGATAACAAAGTGAGATACTATACCAATATGAGATAACCAAGGGACAGCAAAGGAGATGAGAGACAACATAGTACATTAAGGACAACAATCATTCATTATATGGCTTTTGTTTCAATATTCTGGAGGTCCTTTCAATTAGCTTCACATTATATGGCCTTATGTATCAAGATTTTGCTCTATTGCAAATCTCTGCTAGTAGAGCCCAAGGTTTCTACTGATTATGACGAATGAGGGAAACCATTGAGCCTAAGTTCCTTTGAGTCTGGTTTACTTCACTTAATATGATTTTTTCTAAGTCTTTCCATTTCCTAACAAATGGGGCGATGTCGTTTTTTCTGACAGCAGCATAGAATTCCATTGTGTACAAATACCACAACTTGTTGATCCACTCATCAACTGAGGGACATCTAGGTTGGTTCCATATCTTTGCTATGGTGAATAGTGCTGCAATGAACATTGTTGTGCTAGTGGGTTTAGTATGTCCTTGTTTCTGGACGGTTGGGTAAATGCCAAGTAGTGGAATTGCTGGGTCATAGGGGAGTTCTATGTTTAGCCTTTTGAGGCACTGCCACACTGCTTTCCATAGTGGTTGAACGAGTTTGCACTCCCACCAACAGTGTAGTAGTGATCCCTCCTGGTCACATCCCCTCCAGCATCTGTTGTCATTCGTTTTCCTGATCCTGGCCATTCTAACTGGAGTGAAGTGGAATCTTAGAGTTGTTTTGATTTGCATTTCTTTTTTTTTTTTTTTTTTGCCAGTCCTGGGGTTGAGCTCAGGGCCTGAGCACTGTCCTTGGACTTTCTCAAGGCTAGAGCTCTACCACTTGAGCCTTAGCACCACTTCTGGCTTTTTTCTATGTATGTGGTACCGAGGAATCGAACCGGGGTCTTCATGCATGCTAGGCAAACACTTTAACCACTAGGCCAAACTCCCGGCCCCAGATTTGCATTTCTTTTATGACCAGAGATGTTGAGCATTTCTTCATGTGTCTATAGGCCATTTTTGTTTCTTCTTCAGAGAAGACTCTAAGTCTTTGGCCCATTTTTTAATGGGATGGTTGTTACTTTGGAGGTTAGTTTTGGAGTGATTCAATTTTTTGAGTTGTTGATATATTTTAGATATGAGGACTTTGTCCGTTGTTTGGTTGGTGAAGATCTTCTCCCACTCTGTAGGCTTCCTGATTAGTTTACTAGCTATGTCCTTTGCCATACAAAAGCTCTGCAGTTTAATGCAGTCCCACTTATCCAGCCTTTCTCTGATTTGTTGTGATTCTTGGTCCTTATTAAGAAAGTTTCGACCTGTGCCAAGGAGGCCTAGTGTATCTCCTATTCCTTCCTGTAAAGTTTTCAGTGTGTCAGCTTTTACCTCCAGGTCTTTGATCCATTTGGAGTTAATTCTAGTGCAAGGTGACAAAGAAGGATCTAGCTTTAGTTTTCTGCAGGTGCTTAACCAGTTCTGCCAGCACAACTTGTTGAAGAGGCTGTCTTGCTTCCAGTCTATTTTTTTGGCTCCCTTGTCAAGGATTAGGTGGCCATAGGTCTGTGGTTTAATATCTGGGTCCTCAGTTCTATTCCATTGGTCTTCAGGCCTGTTCCTGTGCCAGTTCCAAGCTGTTTTGAGAGTTATAGCTCTGTAATAGAGTCTAACGTTTGGTATTGAAATTCCTCCTGCGCTGTTCTTTCTGCTAAGAAGTGTTTTTGCTATACGGGGTCTTTTATTATTTCATATGAAATTTTGAATTGCCTCTTGTATTTCTTTAAAGAATGACATTGGGATATTGATGGGTATTGTGTTGAATTTGTAGATAGTTCTTGGCAAGATTGTCATTTTCACGATGTTGATTCTTCAAATCCAGGAGCATGGGAGGTTTTTCCATTTCCTTAGTTCTCTTTAATTTCCTTTTTCAGGGTTTTAAAGTTTTCATCAAAAAGGTCCTTTACATTCTTAGTTAAGCTAATTCCTAGGTACTTTATTTTCTTTGAGGCGAAAGGAGTTGCTTTCCTGATTGTTGCCTCATTCCTCTCACTGTTGGCATAGAGGAAGGCAGTTGATTTTTGAGGGTTAATTTTATAGCCTTCTACTTCCAAAGTTTTGAATCAGCTCAAGGAGCTTGGGAGTAGAGTCTATAGGATTCTTTAAATACAGAATCATGTCATCTGCAAAGAGGGATAGTTTTACTTCCTCTTTCCCTACTTGGATCCCCTTTATGCTTGCTTCTTGCCTTATTGCACTGGCTAGGAATTCTAATACTATGTTAAAGAGGAGTGGAGAGAGTGGACATTCTTGTCTCATTCCTGCTTTTAGAGGGAATGGCTTTAGCTTTTCGCCATTAAGTATAATACTCGCTGTGGGTTTGTCATACACAGCCTTTATTATACTGAGGAATGTTCCATGGATTCCTAGTTTCTCCAGAGCTTTTAACATAAAGGGGTGTTGGATCTTTCCAAATGCCTTTTCCGCATCTATTGAGACAATCATGTGATTTTTGTCCTTGCTCCTGTTGATGTGTTGAATTATATTAATTGATTTGCGTATGTTGAACCAGCTTTGTCTCCCTGTGATGAATCCTGTTTGATCATAGTGTATAATTTTTTTTGATAAGTTGTTGTAGACGGTTGGCCAGTATTTTGTTGAGAAGTTTTGCATCAATATTCATCAAAGAAATAGGTCTATAGTTCTTTCTTTGATGAATCTCTGTCTGGTTTGGGGATGAGGGTTATACTGGCTTCATAGAATGAGTTTGGTAAAGAACCTTCATTTTCAATTTCGTTGAAGAGCTTGAGGAGTATTGGTGTGAGCTCTGCTTTGAAGACCTTATAGAATTCAGCTGTGAATCCATCTGGCCCTGGGATTTTCTTAGGTGGAAGGTCTCTTATTGCCATTTCTATTTCAGTGCTTTAAATAGGCCTGTTTAGTTGGGTTAGTTCTTCTTGGTTCAGTGTGGGTATGTTAATATTGGCTAGGAATTCATCCATTTCTTCTAGATTCTCAAATTTGTTGGCGTAAAGGTTTGAGAAGTATTCCCTCATGATACTCTGGATCTTGGTAATTTCTGTCGTGATATTGCCATTTTCGTCTACGATTTTCTTTATTTCGGTATGCTCTGTTCTTTTTTTTGGTAAGATTTGCTAAGGGTTTGTCAATTTTGTTAATTCTTTCAAAGAACCAACTCCTTGTTTTGTTGATTCTTTCTATAGTTTTTTTTTTGGATTCCAAATCATTTAATTCTGGTTTGATTTTAATAATATGCCTCCTTCTGGTGGGATTAGTGTTGGTTTGTTGCTCTTTTTCCAGGAGCTTAAGGTGACACATTAACTTGTTGGTTTGTGATTTTTTCCAACTTCTTGTTGTAGGTACTCAGAGCTATAAATTTTCCTCTGAGTACTGCCTTTGCCGTGTCCCAAAGCAGCTGGTATTTTGTGTGCTCCTTATTGTTAAATTTCATAAACTGTTAGATTTCTGTTCTGATCTCTTCGATGACCCATTGGTGATTCAACAATGTGATGTCAATCTCCATGAGTTACAGGGTTTTCGTTGATGGAGATGTGTGTTCAGTTCCAATTTGATGCCTTTGTGGTGTGAGAGCGTGTAGGGAATAATTTCAGTGTTTCTGAACCTGTCCAGGTTTGTTTTATGGCCTAAGATGTGCTCTATTTTGGAAAATGTTCTATGTGCTGCTGAAAAGAATGTATATTGTGTTATTGCTGTGTGGAATATTCTGCAGATGTCTGTTAGATCTAATTGGTCTATATAGTTGTTCAATTCTAAGGTTTCTCTGTTGAGTTGTTGCCTTGTTGATCTGTCCATTTTTCTTTGAAAAACATTTAGTATGTCCTCCTTTATGGCTTCTCCTTTTTCACTAATCACCTTGTTTATGGTTTCCTCTTGTTTAACTATGGCTTCCTCCCTTATCTCTTTCTTTATATTTTCACATTTTTCATTAATGATGTGTATCAATTGCATTTATATAGCACTTGGAAGACTCTCCTCTAGGTTTGCCAGTGACTGTTCCATTGTCTGTTTATATTGGGTGGGGGATGTTATTCCTTGATTTGACATTTTTCTTGAGTTTCTTGTTCTGCCCATTTGAAAATGGGAGCAAGATTAATACTAAACACAATTATAATTTTTCAGATATAACCAACCTAGACCTCTTTAGCTGGCAGACACTAGATGTTCACAATTTTCGATTGGTATTATCACTCTTTCTTTTTGTGCACTTACAGACCAGTCTAATATAAGCACTGGTAAGCGATTTATGACCAAAACAATAAGCCTCTCAATCCAATCTCTATTGTATTTAAGTCCCTCTGGACCTAGAGTATAATTGAACACCTAGATATACAATATTGCTCAACAGCCATGAAGTGTAGATCCATGCAGTATAAGGGTTGAAAATGAACAGAGGACCAGAGATAGAAAAATAGTATGAGAGAGAATAGGGGATGTACAAGAGGAATAACGTAGGAGTGTAAGATTATTATAGTAATGAAGAAAAGGTATAGAGTAAGGATAACTGACCTAAGTTGATAAGCAGGTAGCGTATTTGAGTACAAAGTTTGGAAAGTATTAGATAAAACTTATGAAAGTAAGAAGGGTAATAAGAAGAATATATCGAGAAAAGAGGGAGGTAGATATAGGAGATTTCAATGATGAAAATTTTTAAAAAGAAAGAAAAAAAAAGCAAAGGAAGACAAAAACAACAACAAGCACAAAAAAACAAAAAAAAACCCCATACAGAGCGAAAAACAGAGAAAAAAACAAAAACAAAAAAGCAACAACAACAACAACAACAAAAAAAAACAATAAAAAAAAAAACAAAAGAAAAAGAAAAAGGTGGGGGGAAATTCCTCACTATTGTGAGCTCTTAAGAAATACTAGGGTTGAGACCAGAAGATTAAAAAGCAGGTGACTGTATCAATATAGATATCATTTGTATTCAGACTGTACCCAGAGCTGTCACTATGTTTCCAGGAACAACCACAGTGACAGAGGGATGCGGGAGAGAAAAGAGAAAAAAAAATTGTAGGTAGGATGGTAAAGAGACAATAAGAACACCTATAGATGGAAATAAAAAAGGGGGTGGAAGAAAAAAAAGAAAATAAAAACCCCAAAACAAAGAAAAAGAAGAAAAAAATTAAAGAAAAAAACCCGAAAAAATGGTATTCTTCAGGATTTTTTTTTTGCGGGGGGGGAGTCAGGGCAGGATAGGAAACTTGTGTCTCTGCTAAATTTGGGATCTGAATAGTTCAGAAAGTCTTTTTCTCTTGTGATTTGGCTATGAGGTTTTTCGGATCCGATTGTTTGAGAAAACCAAGCGGAAAGATCTGTGGGTGGCTTTGTTTACCAAGTCTGTGGCTGGCACAGGGGATGGACTTCAGCAGCTCTGGGGCCGGATTTCCGGCTAAGGGATCTCTGGGAAATCCTTTGCCAGTAAGAAAGATGGCGCCGTCAGCACCACCTCTCAGGTTCCAATTGCTTTGGCCAGGTCGTTGCCAGCAGTCAAGAGGGCGCTGCTCTCAGCTTGTGGGGGAGGGGCTCCCTCCCAATGCCAATCCGCGAGCAGAAGTGGAAATTTCTCCTCGGTGGTACTCACAAATTGCTGGATTCTCTGGTTCTGTGAAGCTGGCAGCTCCGTGCATGGCTGGGTGTCAGCTCTGGGCTCCCGCAGGCTCTGTGTGGCTGTGTCTGCAGCTGGCAGGTTGCGGCACCAAGCAGCGCTGCTGCTCAGATTCAGAAGAGCCTCTTTGTCTCAGCGGCCTCTCTGAGCAGCTGGGACCGGTTCCTGCTGTCTTCTTCGTGCCGGATTTCTGCCTTTTTCCTCTGTGACTGAGTTCTCTGTTTTGCTTAAAGCTTTCTTAGGATCGATTTGAGGTATGTGCTGTCCCCTACGCTGCCAAAGCTGGTATCTTGGCGAGAGTTCAGAAAGACTCAAACTGAATCGCCGCCATCTTCTGCCGCCTCCAGCACACAGCTGTTTTGAAGCTAAGTTTTCTTGAAATACTTCAACCCAAACAACATATTGCAATAGACTGAATGCGGCAGGAAATATGAGACTCCGGCTGTTTTCTAGCATGTCAAACAACAGGGATTTTAAAAATAAAATGATGCTACTAATTTGTTTTGTTTAGGAATTTGTATTACACAAAAATATGTTATTGTTTACGTGGTCTTTTTTTTTTCTGTGTGTGGGTCATGGGCCTGGGTGTTGTCCCTGAGCTTTTCAGCTCAAGGCTACCGCCCACTCCTGGAGCCACAGCCCCACATCCCCTTTTCTAGTGATTAACTGGAGATAAGAGTCTCATGGTCTTTCGTGCCCAGGCTGGCTTTGAACCAGCCTCAGATCTTAGCTTCCTGAATAACTAGGATTACTGGTGGAATGATCTTTGTTATTATTTTAAAACAAAAAAATATGTAAAAATCCACTTTTATTTCTAACATGGTGATTATCAACAGATGTAAATTTTCAATAATCTCTAAGAACATGAGAGCCAGTGACAGTAGTTCATTTCATGTCTGTAATCTGAGCTACTCAGGAGGCTGAGATCTGGAGATCACAATTCTAAGCTGATATATCCAAGAGACAAAAGCTGGAAGTGAAGACATGGTTCAAGTGGTAGAGTGCCAGTTTTGAGCATAAGAGCCAAGTAAGAGTACAAGGCCTTGAATTCAAGCACCAGTACTAGCACAGGCACAGGCACACATGTGCATGTGTGCACATGCATGTACACATGTACACATACAGAGCGTGGAAGGTTCTATGACCTAAAAGCTTGAGAACCACGGCTCTGACTAATTTTATCATGATTTTGTATCTCCTACATATTTTGCTATCAAGACAGAAGTGTCTAAATTTCCCATTTTCTCTTATAAGCTTATTTCTTGTTAATTTCATTGATATCCTACCTTACATTTTATCTCACTTCTTTCTACTTACAAACACCCAAATATTTAAATTTTCTAACATTTGGACATCCCTCCCTTGGCCTCAGTTTTTCCCTGGACTCCCCAGCTGTCAATGAATTTGCTTTCCTGGCTCTGTTTACCCGAACCATTCCTTGAGCCATGTTTCTTCCCTTGTTTACCGTCACCCCAATTTCTCCCTTCATTAGGTTTTGTCGCAAAGTGGGAGAACCACGTGAAACACCTGATGTTTGTATTCAGACGAACGACTGTACCTTGTAGTCCAAACCATCGGAACAATTAAAGACCACACACTGGATGGCCAGAGCTTTCGCTAGGTCTTTGGTGGTCTCTGTTTTCCCAGTGCCAGCAGGCCCAGCAGGCGCGCCCCCTAGGTCAAGCTGCAGAGCCCCCATGAGGCAAAGATAGCAGCGATCCTAAAGAAGTTAAGAAATTGTCATTATTGAAGGAAGTGACAAAGTCAATTTTCTTTCTGTAGAAAGAGGGTCACTATTTCCATGAAAAATTTTACTGCAGCCGAAACATACTCAAATCTTTGCTTTACAACATTGGAGCACAACAATTCTTTTCAAAAGTTTATGCTAGATAAATTATGTTGGATTAAAAAAAAGTCACTCATATTGCCAGGGATGGTGGCTCAAGCTTGTAATCCCATCTACATGGGAGGCTTTGATAGGAGGATGTGATTGAAGACCAATCCATCATGGTGCATGTCTGTGGCTCCAGCTCCCAGGGAGACGGAGGTAGGAAACTGGCCCAGCAAAGAGGAACAAGACCCCATCTGTAAACAAGGGCTGGGGGAGTCTGGCTCAAGTGGTAGGCAAATGAACCCTGAGTTCAAAGGTCTGGGGAGTTAAAAGCACTTGTGTTAACTTACACAAGTGGGTCACTTACCGTGAGAGGAGTGATAACTAATCTTGGACAGGCTCCCAAATATTCATAGCCATAAGTGTACTGAGAAAGCGCCATTCTAGCAACACAATTATCCAGGTCAACATCCCAGTAATAGCGCAGCTGCCTCTGCCAGTCAAAGGAGTTGACTGTGTTTACCTACATGACAGTGATATGTGTAATTGTAGACATAGTGCAGATGACACATGAATTCAGAGACAAGTATGTGACTTGACTTCAATAAAACATTTACCTTGGCGTGTACAAGTTCAGTGACTATGTCTCTTGCATGCACATCAATGGTAATCAATGCAGTAATAATGTTTCTGTGTATTTTAGAAAGACTGCCTCGAACTAGTGCAGCCAGGGCATTTAATCTCTACAATTACAAACAAACAAACAAAAAAACCTGTCAGTGATTTTTCCACACTAGCTTGTTTACTCCTAATTTTAGTATGGCACCTATCTCCTAAAAACCATCTGTGAAGAGCTTACAATTCTGTAACAAAGTAGAGTAATGCCTTCACTAATTCCTATTGGACTTCTGTGAAGTTTTACTGTCTTTATCTTACATTTGAGGAGACAGACAGAGTGATAAATGACATAACGGTAGCCACGGAGTTAGGAGATAGGAAAGAGACACCCATAAACATTTGCTTCAGGAAAACCCAACTTTTGGGTTTTTTTTGCCTTCCCTGGGGCTTGAACTCAGGGCCTCCACGCTGTCCCTGAGCTTTTTGCTCAAGGCTAGTGCTCTACCACTTGAGCCACAGCTCTACTTGTGGTTTTTGGAGGTTAATTGGAGATGAGAATCTTTTGGACTGCCTAGGCTGGCTTCAAACCATAATCCGCAGATTTCACAGGCATGCACGCTAGCATTTGGCTCAGGAAAGTTCAAATTCTTAATCATCCATCACATGATGATGTCTCTGCTTGAAAATTAAATGTGATTGAAGGTGATAATTTTTACCTTCAGGGGGTAGTTTTTCCACTGAAAAATGCATTTAACTATGACTGATTAAATAAGTAAAAATATTTGTAAAGCTCCTGCTTTCTGCTTTTCACTTAACTATTAAATCCTTATCAAAGGAAAGGGATGTCTTTGGGGTCAGTTCCTCTGATGGATTATCACTGGATCACAGTTGAAGCCAGCTACTATAGAGAGGTCAGTACAATTTTCTTTGGGAAGTCATTTCTGTCTTCTAGGGCTCAGGAGTTACTGTACACTTAATTTTCTTAAAAACTTCAAGCTGGGTTCAGGGGTTCATACTTCCAATTCTAGATGCTAAGGAGGCAGAGATTGGAAGGATTACAGTTTGAGACTAGCCTGTGCAAAAATGTTAGACAGATCTCCTTCTCTTAAAAACATGGTCATTGTGGTACATGACTGTCAACCACAGCTGCACAGGAAGTATAACCAGCAGGATCTAAGACCAGGGCTGCCTGGACATAATAAAACATCTATTTGAAAAATAACTAAAGCTCATGACATGGTTCAAGTGGCAGAATTCCTGCCTAGGAAGCACAAAGCACTGAGCTCTAACTCTACTGTCAGTAAATATGTGTGTATACACATGTGTGCACTCACACACACACGTGTACACCCCCACACACGGCACATAAACTTTTCTACACATTAGTTAGTTCCACAAAGACAAACATCACATTTTCCTATGTGAAAACCAAGAAAACAAAGCAACATAGACAACCAAGGCTACGAAAGTAAAAGGGAGACTATTAAGGAAGGAGGAAGGAGAAGGGCAAAGCAGGGAGAATAAAAGAATGATAGTGGCTGGGCACTCACTGTGGTTCATACCTGTAATCCTAGCTACCCAGGATGGGATCTGAGGAACAAGGTTCAAAAGTCCAGCCTGAGAAGGAAAGTCCATGAGACTCTTTTTATCTTCAATTAATCACCAAAAAGCTGTGGTTCAAGTGGTAAGAACTAGCTTTGAGCAAAAAACTCAGAGACAGCACCTAGGCTCTGAGTTCAGGCCCAAGAACTGGCACACACACACAAAAAAAGAGTAATGAGGAAGGGGTAACTATGCATATACGTGTGTAAAAGTGATGAAAACCCTCACTATGTAAATTTAATATGTGCCAATAAAAATATATAAGCCTCTGGGAGAGGTCTGCTGAACCTAAACATACATTTAGTACTTAACAGTTGTGAAGCAGCGTAATACTGATGCTTTCCTCTTGAGTTGTATTTTTTTCTCTTGTTTGCATGATTACTCAGATAAATTTTAAATAAACACCAAGGAGTTGGGGTCCTTAAGAAAAGTTGAATAGCATGGCTTCAGTGAGAACCGAGAGCTTTGACAGTCATATCAGGCCACTGGAAATTTTGAGATCAGGTGAATTTGCATTAGCAGTGCTAATGAAAGTCACTGAGACCATCTGTTCCGGCAGTATGTTCCATATCACTGTTAAATCTCACCTCAAAATTCACTCTTTCAAACTCTTCCAGGGCCTCCACAGGACTCAGCTCTTCTTGTAGACACTCTGTCAAGTCACGGCACCACATGATTTGAGAAATGGTCAGGATGACCTGCAACGAAAAGCATGCTTTACACGTGTGAGTCATCTCACCCAAAGACCAAGGATTCAGAGACAGACATGGAACGATGTGTTACTTGAGAAGCATGGCCAGCGATCACCCATTCTGTCCTTGGTTTCCCCTGATAGTCAGCCATGGCCGCTTTGCACAGGCGACGCAGCGACGAGAACATGGCTTCTTCCACTTTACCCAGCCATTCCTCCACATTGCCTCGGGCCTTAAGGCCTTTTCCCAAGCCAACCTAGAAGGCAATTAGGGTAATGACAAAACAGCTCAGTGGAACTTGTAAGCTGTGCATCCTCAGTCTGCCTCTCTGTCCCTCTGTCTCTGTCTTTCTGTCACTGTCTCTGTCCCCCCCCCACCTCTCTCTTTCTCTGCCTTGTTTGGTCATGGGCTTGAACTGGGGGGTCTGGGCATTGTCTCTGAGATCTCTTGCTCAAGGCTAGTGCTTCTACCACTTTGAGCCACAGAGCCACTTCCAGTTTTTTTTTTAGTAGTTAATTGGAAATCAGAGTCCCACAGGGAGTTTTTGATTTTCTTTTAATCCGGGTTGGCTTTGAACCACAATCCTCAGATCTCAGCCTCCTTAGTTGCTAGGATTACAGGGGAGAAGCACTGGTGGCGATCTATCCGTTCTCTTTCTGTAATACAGCCCTGAGTTACACGAACATGGAAGCCTGAGACCTGTGATTTCTACCCCAACCCTGTCTCTCATGCCCTCCTCACCACTTTCCTCCTCACTGCTTCCTCCTGAGCCAGTTCCTACACAGGAGAGTCTTGATGTGCCACATGAAGTTCTTCAATTATATTCTTTCACAACTTGCTATCACCTGAGTTTTATTCCCACCCATCCCTCTAAAAATTTTCTCATTAATGTTACCCATGTCCTCCCAGCTTCTCCCAGTGATGACTGTCCTGCTGGTTTGCCACTGTGTCATCTTTCATCCTCACTTTAAATGTCATATTTTGCCAAGATTCTATCCTGACTCCTCCCTTCCTCTTTTGCACCATTGATGAACAGATTCTTTAGTAAGAGGATCAATCTGGGACCAAAAAAAATGCTTATAGGTTTGGAAGACTAACACCACTGTGCTTGAATTGGGCTCAAACCCATGGCTTTTCTCTGTGCAGTTCTGGGTAGTTCTACCCTCTTATGGCAACACAGAGATCCTTGTCATCTTTACTGACTGATTGTGTGTGTGTGTGTGTGTGTGTGTTCGAATGTGTGTGCTCTGTGTAGTCACTAGATTTCTCACATGCAGGTGCAGTATCTCTTGTGGAGTTGGGTAAACACAACTCCAATTTTCTCCATTCTGTGGCCAAGAACAGAGAACATGTCTCTTGTCATTGCTATGATGGTAGCATTTTAACTACTTCACAATTTCCTCACTAGTCTCTGAGCTCTTTTGAGGGTCAGGCTCTTTTTTGAGCTTGAAAATGCTGAGCTAGCAGAATACCAGGCATGCTTAGAGAGAGATCACATAGACCTCTACCCCTACCAGAGTAACACAGTTTACTGATGAAGAATTATTAAAAACAAACAAACAAACAGCTTACCCTCTCTCCCTCTGGTGACAGCATTGCCAAAATATCATTAGTATAAACTTTCTCTGGCTCTGTATCAATACCAGGAATTTTTCCTTCAGGCGGAGGCATGAGTGCAAATTCCAGCCTCGAAATGGAGTCAAAGCATTTCCGTAAGTGTGGCTGCACAGCTTGGGGATTCCTTGTCTGGGCCAATATTTCCAGAAGTTCGTCGTTTGACAAGAAATAAAATCTAGATTAAAGAGAATCCTTAGTGAGTTTGGAGATAAGCCACAGGTAGACATAAATAATTTCCTCAGTCCTATTTCTCCCCATGCACTGTTTTCCTGGACATCCGAATATATTAGTTTTGGATTTCTGGGGAGGCTGCAAGTTTTCAGTGAAGATTAGTGATGATGCATTTCAAACATCTAGAATGGGTGGCTAGTACCATATTTTTCCATAGAAGTTATTAAAAATGCCAGCTTTTGCTAAAATACTGTCTTGTTTCAGCACTTGGCTTGCCTTTACTCCTAAAAATATATTATTTATTTCCCCCAAATCTATTCTAGTACCTCCTACATACCTACTATTTAATACGTTCTTTTGGGTTTTGTTTTGTTTTTTTGTTTGTTTGTTTGTTTTTGTGTTGGTCCTGGCCCTTGAGCTCAGGACCTGTTGACCCAGGCACTATCCTTGGGCTTGATGGTTCAAGGCTAGTGCTCTCCACATGAGCATTTTTTTTTTTTGCCAGTCCTGGGCTTGAGCTCAGGGCCTGAGCGCTGTCCTTGGATTTTCTCAAGGCTAGAGCTCTACCACTTGAGCCTCAGCACCACTTCTGGCTTTTTTGTATGTATGTGGTACCAAGGAATTGAACCCAGGTCTTTGTGCATGCTAGGCAAGCACTTTAACCACTAGGCCAAACTCCTGGCCCCACATGAGCATTTTTGAGGCTTTAATTGGAGATAAGAGTCTCATGAGCTTCCCTGCTCGGGCTGGCTTCAAAATATAATCCTTAGGACAGGCATGAGTCACTGGTGCCTGGCTGATACAGCCTCTTTTGAACAGATGACATAGATGACATATTTGGCTCTGTGAGTGTGTGACGGGCTATTGTCCCAACCCAAAGGCACAGACTAGCCTAGACAGCTGTGCTACTGTGGAAAGTAGTAGAAACCACGATTCCACCACAACCTCCATGAGCATGGATAGGTTGAGAAGGCAGGATTTCTTTTATAGTTCTCAGATACCTGCTTGACTTGCAGATACCTTCTTGACTTGCAGATACCTTCTTGACTAGCAGGCTTTTGTGTGGCAGGGAGCTGAGACTTTGACCACAGTTCTGATATTTCTGTCAGTGCTTCCAGATTTTCTCTAAGTGGTCCAGACTTTTCCCCCCTTCTTCTAATACAGTTCCAATTTCTTATTTCTGATGATCAACTTAAGGATAGTTTCCCAGGTCATGCAAGTCTAATTTTTACTTACATATGTATGGACACATGACATACACATGTGAACAAATGCTCACTTATCCAAAAGTAGACCAGTGCTACAATCAACAATCCTTTCAGCACTGTGGATACTTAACCCAAAATCTTTTCCAAATTCTGTAGATTTATTTATTTATTTAGTTGGTCCTGGGCTTGGGCTCAAGGCCTGAGCACTGTCCTTAGGTTTTCTCAATGCTAGAGCTCTACCACTTGAGCCACAACACCACCTCTGGCTTTTTTTTTATGGATTTGGTATTGAGGACTCAAACCTGTGGTCTTTGTACATGTTAGGAAAGCACTCTATCATTAGGCCAAACTATAGGCCCCTACTGTAGATTTATTCTTGAAACTTAACATTCCTCAATCAATACATTGGTTGCATTTTTGTTATCATAGATCTTTCTTGTTTCCCTCTCTGATTCTCCAATATATTGAGGTTATAACCATAACCATAAGTTGACAGTCAACTACTAAGAAATATTGTAGGTGTTTTATAAACGTACCTTGGAAAGATAACTCTTTTTGATTCTAAATATGCTTCTAGACATTTCTGAATTTGGTCAAGTAATGCATTGTTGTTTTGGAAAGTCTCCAGAAGCCCTGCTCAGAGGGAAAAAACATATTGGTAAAATGTTATATTAAAATAGAGAAAGTAATTTCCAAGAAAAGTAAAATATATTATTATATTGTAAAAGCTTTAGTTTTGTTTTTTGCCAGTCCTGGGGCTTTAACTCAGAGCCTAGGTACTGTCCTTTAGCTTTCTTAAGGCAAGTGCTCTACCACTTGAGCCACAGCACCACTTCTGGCTTTTTCTCTGTGTGTGGTACTGAGGAATTGAACCCAGGGCTTCCTCCACACTGGGCAAGCACTCTACCACTAGGTCACACTCTCGGCCCCAAGCTTTAGATTTGATGGAAGATTGGGCTAAAAGTTAAGAACTTTATTAATAACATTTATATTCATTTATATTCATTTTAATATTTCTATATATTGTGCTTGAGGGACTGGAAGTTCACAAATAAAAGCGAGTTGCTTTCTCCTTAACCTTTTAAACAAAGTTGGTCTCTAGAAATTCTCCTTTGTGTATCACTTTTACTGGTATCTTTTTTGTGTTAGTTATTACTACAGTTATTACTGTAGTATAACTGTATAACGGTTACTACAGTTATTACTATTGCCTATACCCATGTCTTGTCATCTTTGTGTTTTGGCCGCCTATCACAATGGCAGTTTCCCCATTGGCCACAAGTCAATGCTGTGTCCTTAGCTTGGCTTCTGAGATTCTATGGAATCAAACACCCCTCCAGTGCCCCACTGTGCTCCCCAGCACACCTATCCCTTTGGCCTCTCTCCCAGGCCCCTCTCCTTTCCAGCCTACCCTGACTTCCAGGTTGACAGCTGTAACGTGCAAAGTATGTTCTTAACTTCTGCGGGCTTTTCTTTGCTCTCCCTTTTGCTTTTTAACAGTTCTCCTTTAGATCCACATGCATTTTTCACTCCTTTCCAGATTTTTACTCAATAACTACTTTTATCAACAAGTCTTCTATGTCATGGTAACTACACATGGTAGCCCTCGGCTGTTATGTAGATTGATTGTCCTCCATGGCAAATATGTTTACAGGTCTATACTTCTTCATCTGAACTCCTTAGGGCCAGGTATATTGGAATCACAGAGCCTGGTACAGTGCCCTGCAACCCAGCAGAATGATGCATTTGTGTCAAAGCTTTGAATATCACCATTAAGCGAGTGTGAAAGGCAGAATGAGGTCTTCCTGAGAAGTCCAGGTGCTACTTCCTCAAGCCTGTGAATAGTTATTTTCAATGGAAGTGGGAGCTTTACAGATGTTATCATGTTGAGGATCTTAGGAGAACCTTTCCTGGGCCCATTAATCACAAGGGCCCTTATAGGAGGGAGACAGAGAAGGAGCTTTAACAATGGAAGCAGAGGCTGGTGAGACACAACTGCTCACTAGAGGAGGGCCACGAGCCAAGGAAGGTGGACATCCTAAAAAGGAGGCTGGGAGTGTGGCCTAGTGGTAGAATGCTTGCCTAGCATGCACGAAGCCCTGGGTTCATTACAGAAAAAGCTGGAAATGGTCGTGTGGCTCATGTGGTAGAATGTTAGCCTTGACAAAGCTCAAGGACAGTGCTCAGGCCCCGAGTTCAAGCTCCAAGTTCTTTTCTGATTGTGCATTTACGTAAGAGCTTTTGGGCAAAGTACATGGCCAAACAAGTTGCCTTTGACTGATCAGGAAGCTGCCTGGAACTATTCATCAGGATAGGACATGTCCTTTCTTTTTTTTTTTTTTTTTTGCCAGTCCTGGGCTTGAGCTCAGGGCACTGTCCTTGGACTTTCTCAAGACTAGAGCTCTACCACTTGAGCCTCAGCACCACTTCTGGCTTTTTTCTATGTATGTGGTACCGAGGAATCGAACCCGGGTCTTCATGCATGCTAGGCAAGCACTTTAACCACTAGGCCAAACTCCTGGCCCCAGGACATGTCCTTTCATTTGCTGCAGGACAAGGTGGCTTATTGACCTTTTGGTACAAAACATGAGCAACTCAGAGACACTGATTCTACATCCATAGAAACACAACCTATAGAAAGCTTTTCGGTCTTAACTAGAAGAGCAACATGTGGTGATATTTTAAAGCAGTTTTAATGAATGAATCAAAAATAAGACATGGAAAATGTGGTGGTTATATGTGTGGAGAGTCAATTGAGTGTAAACACAGATCCTATAGACATAGTTATGAGATGGAGTCATCACTGACATCCTTGGTAACATCTTCAAATTGTAAAAATAGTGAAAGAAAAGTATATAGCTTGTGCACTAAAGTTACAAAGTAAGCTGTGAGCTGATAAGAAAAAGTCTAATGTTCAGCTGGGTGCTGCTGGCTCGTGTCTACAATCCTAGCTACTCAGGAGGCTGAGGTCTGAGGATCATGGTTCAAAGCCAGTCCAATTAACTAATCCAAAACTGGAAGTGGAGCCTATGGCTGAAAGTGGTAGAGTGCTAGCCTTGAGCAAAAAGAGTCCAGGGGGACCGGGAGTTTGGCCTAGTGGTAGAGTGCCTGCCTAGCATGCACGAAGACCCAGGTTCGATTCCTTGGTACCACATACATAGAAAAAAAAGCTGGAAGTAGTGCTGTGGCTCAAGTGGTAGAGCTCTAGCCTTGAGAAATGTCCAAGGATAGTGCTCAGGCCCCTGAGATCAAGCCCCACAACTGGCAAAAAAAAAAAAAAAGAGTTCAGGGACAGGGTCCAGCCCTGAGTCCCAGCCTCCCCCCCCACCAGAAGGTATCACATTTCTGATGACTGTGGAGTCTTGTAGATAGTTTTATACCTGGCTGAGTAGCAGCTCGAAGAGCATTGGGAAGCCGGTTCACCTTCCTCATGATTTCCTTCCAGGACTTATCCACTTGGAGAAACATCTTGGCCTCAGCAGGCAGTTGCCTCTGAATATCGGGAGCATTAAAAATACTTTCCAGATAGAGCCAGTTCCTTTGGCAATTCAGCCATTCTTCCTGAGAGAAAAACACAGGTACAACCAAAATTTAGCTTTCAAATCCAAAGACCTACGGATACGCTAAAAATCATTCCATGGTCATATAGCATATGGTGATTGAGCCTTTCTGATCCTTTCCTAAGAATGTCCTCCTTTGTCTCACTGTGTGAATATCTAGAGACTTGTATAATTGATTGTATCCTGGTGTGTTTCTCATCTTTTATCATTCAGTAGGTTTTCTTGGAGGTTCATTGGCGCATTGTAACCTCTTTTGTGCATCACATTTACAATAATACATATAAATAGATGTAATTTTTATATTTATATTATATTTATATCATTACATGGGGAGCTTCTAGAGTTCCCCCTCTTGGGGTTACTTTATGGCTCTTCACTAGTCCTTTGAAGAGACAAGAGTGATGGAAATAACATTAAGCTGTATAAATCTAAATGATGTAGAGTTGAATTATGACACAAATATGTCTAAGGTCCTGTGGCTCTCTGAGTTGACTGACTGTGATTACTCTTACTCACCAGTGTTTGATTAAATAAATTAAGTTGTTTCTGCCATTCATCTACTCGGGGCTTCAGTGGACCCACGTAACGTGAGGAGGCAATGGTTGCGATGTTGATGGTACTGTCATCAAGAAGGACCTGGGAAGACAGGGGATGGAAAGACATGTAGCAGCATGTGTTTGGACATGCAGTGATATTTTAGATGTGCAAGCCCAAAGACTTCAGGTGAAGGCCAACCTTATGGATGACCAGTTCAGTATCGTGACCTACTATTTCTTACCCGTTCATTTTCCTTGCTTCATTTCTTTATTGTAGCTGATAGTCTTTTACAATGTCCTCTCAAAAGTCACCTGGAGACTTTTGATTGCCAAATCTCCGCTGCTCTTATAATTATTAATGGCACAGAGGTTTTGTTTGTTCAACACTCTTTTCCTCTCTCCCCCTACTTTCAGGTAACTGGCCTCTTTATATAATTTAGTCAACATGTCAGTCTTTCATTTCTAGAAATAGACTGGAACTCGTAAACTTAAGCTTTTTCTGTCCAATGAAGTGTCATTTCCCCTCTTACCTCAGGGAAGATGAAACAACTCAGTCACTCAGCATGTTGAGTGACTAAGGAGATTCCCCGCCACCTTCCTTCCTACTGTTCTCCTTTATACAACAGCATCTTTCATAGAGCACGTGAATTTAAAAATATTTGTGAACCTGAAGGATTTCTCTCTTTCCTTTTCTCCTCCTGGCCTTCATCTCTTTTTGGAGGTACTGGGAACTGAACCGTGGGCCTTACATTTGTTAAGTTCTCCACCACTTAAGCCACAGTCCCAACTCCTTAGTCGTCTGTTCAGTGGTAAACTTCTTGAGAGCAGAACCCCAACATGTGTCTACTCTCGGCCCATGCCAACTGCCCTTCTCCTTGGGTTTTCTTTTCCGTCCTCTTTATGGAGTGATATTTGGTCTAGTTCTTTTTTTTTTCATATATTTTTTATTGTAATTAATAGAAGGGTTACATTATATTCACCAGATAGAAGGTGCATTACTTCACAAACATTGATACCCTTTCTCATGTCTTGGTCCCAATTTCCCTTCCCCTACCCCCACCCCTCATCTTGTTTTCCTCCCTTCCCTGTCCGACTTCAAATAACCAAATACGCGTATATACAATATATCAGATAACCAGTGGTCTAGTTCTTTAAACCTTTAATTTTGTCTCTACTTCTGCCCTGAATATATTTTTAGGCTATTATTTTGCCTTTTAAGTTGGGCCATATGACCCAGATCTCTTTGTTAAACAAATGTGCCTTCAGATTTTAAGTGTCTAAAAATATTCTGAACATATGAATTAGATTTATCTTATCTTGTTGGCTACAGATCATAGCTATCTACTCCTCATCTCAACAGATTTATCTTGTTTGTGTGCTAGAGACATGAAATGTGCACTCATGCTTCTTTACATGATTGGCAATGATTTGAGATACCTCGTGTTCTCTTCCGGGTCTCTTAACTCCCATCTTCATAGCTCAGATTTTCATGGCTTATCTAGGAAGAGTCTCTGCCCTCTTTAGCCATAAGTCTGTTTTTTTTTTATTTTAATCCTCCACTACAGGACTGCAGTGCTTATACACACACATATACATATTTATATATAGTATGTATACTGCTTTGTTAAATACTTCATGAATAAGTATTCAAATCAATTATTCATATCCTGCTTCTTCCATTAGATTTTTCTTATTTAGAGACTAATATTTCACTTCCTCATTTCAGTCTTTCACAGAAGACTTAGGAGATAGGTCAGGACCTTCATTAAAAATTTTCAACAACCCATTTACTCACCTGTATGTCATCTGTGCCTCCCAAAATAAACACATCTTTGGTATCACGGTGAGTAAGAGTGACAAATTCAGTTGTTTTCCAAGAATCTTCCACCTTAAAAGTAATTCAGGTTTTAGAAAGTCTAATTTATGTGTGTCTAAGTGCTCAATAGATTCATGAAGTATTAGAAAACTCTATGATTATTTACTTTCCACCTTCCTATGTTTAAAAATTTTGCAATCCTTTTCTTGGTTAGATGGCACGGACCATATACTAATTCATATGAATAACTTGTAATATGACATGCATTTCCTATCATGTTATGCTTTAAAGCAAAGAAAAACATTCTTTGCATTTAGGCAGTCTTGAGATATGTATACATTTTGAGGGCAGGAAGATTGTTTTGTAAATAAGAAAAGTGCTTGATGTTTTCTGAAACTTTTAACATAGACTTCCCATGACGTTTGGAAAATAATGTGTTTTTCTTTAAATGATCTTCCTTGGACTACGGTTCTTTATAAAAGCATGCCCATTTCAAACCTGTTGTCTTAAAGTTCTTATAGAAAGAGGAAATTTATACTAAGAAATAAAAAGGTAAGGGAATATTAGAGGAGTGCCTGAGAACAGAAAGATGCAGGTGGCAATGCTGAAAGATTCATCCAGATAATAAAAAACTGGTGATCTTTATGTTGAACCTGAAATTGCGCAAATTCCTCCTTTTTCAAAATAAAAACTATCCAGATTCACCTTTTTGAGAATTACTTCCAAGGAAGCTTCTCCAGATGCCTGTCCAGATATGTCCTGGATTTCGTGGCCATAGTCAAAAACATGCAACTCAGCTAGCCTCTCCAAGGTCAGTGGAATTTCAACATCTATCAGATGAGCATCAATAGTTTGTTCAATCGCTGCCCAGTGTCTGGCCTTCAGAGTTGGGTTCCTCAAGTCAACGATAACTGGAAGCTAAAAAACAAGTATTGTCTGAGGCATCCTGCTTTTAATCTTAGGAAATACAAGTTGTAAATGTAAAGTGTGTCATTTAAAACTGGGCAACAAAGAAAAATTGGGAAAGCTGAAAATTAATGACTTTTTATTAAAGCCATAATAAAATGAGTTTCAGGGCAACCAACTTGGGTAGATACTTGAAATCACAGGTTTTTTTGTCAGGGAGAAACAGTAGCTTAAGAAATCACCAAATATGCTGGGTGTGGCGACTCACATTTGTAATCCTAGCTACTCAGGAGGCTGAGATCTGAGAATCATTGTTCAAAGCCACCCCAGGCACTAAAGACCGTGAGACTCTTATCTCCAATTAACCACTGGAAAATGGGAAGTGGGGCTGTGGCTCAACAAATAGGGTGGTAGCCTTGATCTGAAGAACTCAGGAACAACACCCAGGCCCAGGGTAGGATGGTAGCCTTGAGCTGAAGAGCTCAGGGACAGCACCCAGGCCCCAAAGTTCAAGCCCCATGGCCTCCCCCAAAACAAAAAAAATCACTAAATATTTGAAGCTCATAATGCACCCAGGGTGATTTCAGAAACACTAATATCAAACCTAGTTCAAGTTCTAATTAGATTTAATATAACATGCCACACACACAAAAAGCATCACAGAAAAAAAAAAACAATGCTTAATTATTTTCTTCAGTATCAACTACACAGGTGCCTGGCTTTTAACAAAAAAAATCAAATAACATTAAAAGCAACAGAAGAAAATACAATGACATCTAATATCTAATATTGTTGTTATCAAGAAAAAAATAACCAGGACATGATATTCTTAGGGGAGGATCGCAAAGGCTCAATAGGTATGTACATATGACGATATGAAATAGTTATTGAACTCCAAGAAATGGAAACAAGAGTGTTTTCTATCTTTGTTGCTGTTTTTGTTTCTGTACCCTTTGTCTTGTTTGTAAGATTATTTGCTTTTGGGTGAGTAAGGGGGCCAGAAAGGGTGGGATAAAGGGTAAAGTAATGCAACAGTGATACTAAACAGTAGAAAGTAAACTATACAACTTGTGGGTGTGGATAGGAGGAAAAACAGGAAGAGATCAGGGGAATGGGTGACACTATTCAAAAAAAATGTACTCATTACCTGACATGTAACTGTAATTTCTCTGTATATCATCTTTACAATAACAATAACAATATATATGTTAAGAATCAGAAACAACCTAAAAAATGGCACAGGTGTAGGGAAGAGAGAATTTAAAAAATGACCAAGATAACTATGATAGTCATTAATGGTAGACAACATGTAAAAGAAACAGAGCGATGGAAAGTATGATTTTTTTAACTAATAGAGATGAAAAAATTAGAGCAAGATAAATACTGCATTTAATGGGTTTGATATAGACAAACAAACTTGTGAGTCCTGACAGTTGTGTCTAATACATCCTTGTACCCTTCCGTCAAAACCCATAGGACTCTATTCCACAAAATACCTTTACCAGAGGTGAGTTTAAAAACAAAAAACAAATAACCAAAACCCACAGTATTCCAAAAGAACCCAAGATGAAATGGAAACGGTGGCGAAAGATGTAAATAACTACACTACAGGAAATAGGAAGAAAGAATATAACTTCTGGGGCCAGGAGTTAGGCCTAGTGGTAATGTGCTTGCCTAGCATGCACGAAGACCCGGGTTCGATTCCTCGGTACCACATACATAGAAAAAAAAAGCCAAAAATGGTGCTGAGGCTCAAGGGTGGAGCTCTAGCCTTGAGAAAGTCCAAGGACAGTGCTCAGGCCCTGAGCTCAAGCCCAGGACTGGCAAAAAAAAAAAAAAAAGAATATAACTTCTTTGTGATTTAAGGAAAGTGTTTCAAGTAGATTATGATAAGCCAAGGAGGAAAATATACCTAAGCAAAACATTCATTACAAGGTAGCAAGATTTCTGTTCCCTGTGCTTGAAGGTTTTTTTTTTTTGCCAGTCCTGGGCTTGGGCTCAGGGTCTGAGCACTGTCCTTGGACTTTCTCAAGGCTAGAGCTCTACCACTTGAGCCTTAGCACCACTTCCGGCTTTTTGCTATGTATGTGGTACCGAGGAATCGAACCCGGGTCTTCGTGCATGCTAGGCAAGCACTCTACCACTAGGCCAAACTCCTGCCCTTGAAGTTTTGTTTACCTTACCCTTTTAATCCCCCCTCACCCCCTCCCTCCCTCCTACTTAAACAGAGATTTCCTGTTTCCTATCCATTTCAAGCATGGCTTGGCAATGTGGTTGCAAACAGCCAGTATTATATGTGAACTTCCCGGTTTCCTGGCCAACCTCACATATTGTCACATCTAGAAAATGCTCAGGTCACAAGCTGTGGTGGTAGCAAGTTAAGGATGATGGACAAGATTCACTGGCTTCCTAAGCGCTTAGCTAGTCAGTAGCTTTATGTAACTATAAACTATTTCTGCAATATTTCTCCTCCCACCTGAGAAATTCTTACTTTGATTGCTCCTTCTAACTACAGCATTCAATTGGTTGATGTAGCCAACTGAAAATAGGACTATGGTGTGGACTGTTGAGAGAAATAACTTGACTATTCTTACTTTGGTTTATTTTCTTCAAAGTTGCCTAATTTAACCAGGTAATCCTGACTTTGGTCTCACTAACATTTATTGGTAATTGAATGACCTGGAGTTTTTGAAATAAGCTCTACAAATCTTACCTTTTCTTTCATTTTTTCCACTTTACTTTTGAGCTGGGGTACAACATTGTTGGGTGGCAATCCTTTTTCTAACTGAGTCACAAACTTAGCATATTTGGAAACCTGACTGTTTAGGAATTCTGGATCCAGGCAATCAAATCTGGACTTGAAAAGTAAAAAAAAAAGTTAAGATTAAGGGAAAAAAGTTAAGCTTAAAATAGAAAAATAGCATTTTTACATTATTCAAATTTATCTAGTAAAATTATTAATCCAAGTCAACTCTACACTTTTGGAAATGCTCTTATCCATTAAAGTTAATAAAAATATCAGATATCAACTTTTTATTTCTTTTGCATTTGTCTCTCCATCATTAAATGCAGTAGAAATTTATTCTTTTGAAGGTCAATACTTATTAAGTCTTCTAAGAGAACAGATTACTTTTACTCTTGACTACTATACATTCCAAATAGTACAAATTGTGTGTGAGTGAGCGTGTGTGTGTGTGTGTGTGTGTGTGTGTGTGTGTGTGTGTGTGTGTGTCTGTGTATTTTTGTACGTGCCAGTACTTGGGGTACTAGGTCTTGAATTCAAAGCCTGGGCGCTGTCCTTTGAGCTTTTTTTTCCCTCAAGGCTAGAGCTCTACTACTTGAGCCCTAACTCCACTTCTGACTTTTTGTTAATTAACTGGAGATGAGTCTCACACTTTCCTGCCTGGTCTGATTTTGAACTGTGTTCCTTAGATCTCAGCCTCCTGAATAGCTAGGATAACAGGTGTGAGCCACCAGTGCCCAGTTCTGAAGCATTTTTTTTTAACCTCTCAGCTAAGTGGTAGCTGAGGCACAGCAGGGCATCTACAATCCTCTGTTGTGCCCTGCTTTTTCCACCAAAAGCTAAGTGCTAAAAAATTTAAGTTCTGTAAATTTGTCTTTGATTCTTCACTGGTTCTTTGGGAACCTAGAGCATTTTTTTGGACATTTCTTGAACCTTTTAACTCAGATATGTGGCTTCTAATTGTAGGCATTAATACAAGTTAATGGATGGGAATGTAAAATAATGTTTATGAAACTCGTAGATTTTCAACATATGAAATTATAGATGCATCTGTTCTGTCTCCCAAAAGCTAAACTTGTCAAGGTCTGAATTATCTAGAAACAAACCTCTATTATGTCCATCAGAATTGGGTCCCTTAGTTAAGAAGGCTTTCCACTGAGAACTCAAGGGAAGATCCTATTATTATTTGAATTCTACATTTTCAGAGTGAACAAAATGCCTTCCAGTTTTCAAGGACAGTAAGAATAGAAATTTAAGCAAACAGAAACCTTAAGCATAAAGATCATAAATAAAATCCTAAATCTTAGCCAGATACCATAGGCTCATGCCTGTAATCCTAGATACTCAATAGTCTGAGAGCTGAAGATCACAGTTCAAAGCTAAGAAAGTCCATGAGACTTTTATCTCGAAATAACCACCAAAAAGCCAGAAATGGAGCTGTGGCTCAAGTGCCTTGAGCAGAAAAGCTCAGGAGCAGCGCTCAGAACCTTAGGCCTCAGAACCCCCGCCCCGCCCCCCACCACACACCCTGCCTTTAAGAATACTTGCTCTAAATCTTGATACATAAGGACATATAATGTGAAGCTAATTAAAAGGACCTCCAGGATAGTGAAACAAAAGCCATATAATGAATGATTGTTGTCCTTAATGTACTATGTTGTCTCTCATCTCCTTTGCTGTCCCTTGTTATCTCATATTGGTATAGTATCTCACTTTGTTATCTAATATATTGAATTTATTTGTATTTGGATATTTGAAATTTGATAGGGAAGGGGGAAAACTAAGACGGGTGGGGGGTGTGGGGGGGGGAGGGAAACGGGTACCAAGACATGTGAAAGGGTATCAATGTATGTGAATTAACGCACCTTCTATCTGGCAAATATCATGTAACCCTTTTACTAATTACAATAAAAAAGAAAAAAAAAAGAATACTTGCTCTACTTGGCAACACTGGCTAGAAGCCACAACACAGTGAAATGTGGTCCTTTGAGGATTTTATTACTTAGCCTTCCTAAATAAAGAACCTGAAAACCTTTCACAAGAAAACCATTTCACAAGAATGCTAGCTGCATACACACATAGCAACATTCTGCAAAGTGCCCTTTTGGAAAGCTGATAAACATTCCCATAAAATTGTGCATTTTAATGACACTAAGAACACTATTATTAAAATTTGTAACTTACATTGCCATGATTTTTAATTGAATACAAAAATTTGTATCTATTTACCTTTAACCAGTCTTGTTGCAGTTTATCCCATTCAGATAAAGAATCCCAGAGCAATTGTTTCAGCTTCAGTTCAGCACACACTTCTTCTAAAGCATCAAACTTGGACACTTCGACCTTTAAAATAGAACAAATAAAATATTTAGTTTTTCAGATATAAAGCTCTTATAATTCCATTAGTAATTCTTGCCATAATAACTACGGGTAGGATGTAGGGTCCAAATGGGAAAAGAAAAGAAGAGATAGAAATGAATTAAGGTAGAGGGGCCGGGAGTTTGGCCTAGTGGTAGAGTGCTTGCCTAGCATGCACAAAGGCCCAGGGTTCAATTCCTTGGTACCACATACATAGAAAAAAAGCTGGAAGTGGTGCTAAGGCTCAAGTGGTAGAGCTCTAGCCTTGAGAAAGTCCAAGGACAGTGCTCAGGCCCTGAGCTCAAGCCCAGGACTGGCAAAAAACAAAAAAAGAAATGAATTAAGGTAGAAAAAAATCCCACGTAAATTAAAATCACCATTTAATTAACAAAATATAACTTCCTTCAATGTTTATGTATTGCAATGGGAAACACCATTCTGCCCCTGTGAGTAGAGTTATTTTAGATATTTTATGTCAGTAACACCAGGTAGAATTTGTTCTGTGACTAGTTTGTCTCACTTAGATTATGTCCATTTTCTTTCATGGATTTTTCATGATGTTATTAGCTTACTTTTGTTTCAACTTGCAGAAATCACTTTCATTCTAGTGATGACAAATTCTCTCAGCTTGTGTCTATATAAGGAAATTTTTTGTTTATCATTACTGGAAAAGTAGTATTACTGACAGGAAATATTTTTTCTTTCAGAACACTTTCCTCTGACCTGTCAAGTTTCTCCTGAGAGATCAGCTGAAAGTCTTGCATCAGATGTCTTGTATATAACAAATTACACTATTTGGACACTTTCACAGAATTTTAACAAATATGAATGCAAAAGAAACTTGAATCTTACTTCAGAAACAATAGAGGGGTTTGGCTGAATTTAAAAATACTTTTATATTTTAGCATAAAATTTCTAGTTCTTTGTGTAAAAGTTTTCCATAATTCACAATTATAGTTTTTTTCTCTTTTTGCCAATCTTGTGGTTTGAACTCAGGGCCTGAGTACTATACCTGAGCTTTTTTCAATGCTAGTACTCTATCATTTGAGCCACAGCACCACTTCTGGCCTTTTCTGTGTATGTGGTACCGAGGAATTGAACCCAGGGCTTCATGCATGCTAGGCAAACACTCTACCACTAGGCCAAACTCCAGGCCCCACAATTACCTTTTAATAGGAAATTTGTGTTGTCTCTTGTGGGTTCTAACCTTAAATACTTAAAAGGCAGGAGTATATTTTATTTTGTATCTGAGATTGTAGAATATGGACGAGTGCATACATGCCCATGCATTGAACATTTAGTCACACTATTGAAAGTGCTTCTGAATAAATACCATTCAGTGCATGCACATAGAAAACAAACCTGTAGAATTATTATTACCTTGAAATTCTTTTGATAGGACTTATATTGAAAGGCACGTTTTTGGAGATCATCTAGAACATACTGCAGATCACTCAACATGACTTTTATTTTCTCTGGGTCAGTGGAAATATCCAAAATCTGTGGATCCTATAAAATTAAAATAGTTTTTAGTTAGGTATCTTTACTTTTTATGTAGGTCAAGACAGGATTACTGGCTTCTATCAACAACACTACACTCAGATTATAGGCATCTACACAAATACTATACTCAGTTGAAATTATTTTACAATTGTATATAATATATTCTACCATGTCTTTTCAACTACCATCAAGACATTTCTTCATGCTAGCTCTAAGACAGAAATGTGGAGCAAGATCAGAATGTAATTTCAGTTCCTATGACCTACTAGGGGATTCTGAGGCCTAAAGTACCCCAACCTTATATCAAAAGACTCTTTTATATGCTAAAGTCAAAGTTCATTCAGAAACAAAGGCCAAAAGGCCAAATACTTTAACCTTATTGTCTGAATCATTTAGGAAGTATCAAGGCTTATGGGAGTTATGTGTTAGAAACTCCCACAAATATAAGCACATGTATATAAAATTACAAGGAGGACTAGAAGAAATGAAGACTATAAATGTTGAGATACATGTTTTGAAGCTGATTATTTTTGAGTTAAAACCCCAGTGACGCAAATGGAATAATTTAGGATCAAAAGGGAAGTCACTCTTTATGCTTAGGAGAACCTGAGAAAATTTAGAGAAATCTGAGATTTATCATAGCTATATCTAGGGAAGCCCAATCTAGTCTATCATGACTACTTTCATGTGGCACTGCATTCAAAGTGACAACAGGCTCTAGAATAGGAAGAAGACACCTGTATTGAAACACTGATGGCCTCATGGCTTGATGAGGCATTTTGGGGTCTTAAAATTTTTGTGTGTCTTGATTCTAATGGTGGGAATTTTTGAGAGAACGGATGACCTAGACAAGGTTTGAGATCAGGATGAGATTACATCTATAACAGACATGTTGGATTATAGCGCTAAGGGAAAGCATGGTCATAAAATGCTGGCAGAATCCTACGTAACAGCTGCGTGGGAAATCCGGCTCCAGCATTGTCAAGCTGCAATGCAAGTTGCTAGGGTCCTGCAGTTGGTGTGGGAACGGTACAGTCCCTGTCTTCATCTGCTGTGAGGAAATGCATGAAGTGAGAACAGATGCCACCAAAGGTGAAGAAATGTCCCCGAGGGGATTTAGATCTTGAATCGAAGTAGAACTGATTAAAAGAGGCCCAGTTAGAATAAAAGAAACCATTCAAAATGAACTAAATAATCATCCACTGTCACAAACTCAGGCTTTCTATCCTTCCTCAAGCATCAGGAATGGGGCATCTCGTCGGTAAGATGAAAGCACATTACAGTTCATTTCCAAAAACTGAACTTGAAGCTCACAAAGGAGAGCTTGTTAGAGAGACGCATGGGATCACTCTTGTTTATAAGAATCATGCTATTTAAGGGTCTTATGCTCTAGTGACTGAGTTAGCTGGGAGGTGACTGAATTATACTATTGAAAATATGTGGTTACACATAAAACATGTGTGACATTTTGCTTTCCTTAATGATATCTATTTATATGAGTCATAGAAAATCATTCATGTTTCCAAATAGTCTGCTACACATACAATATAGCTCAAGTATAGCAAATTACTTGTAGACTATTAGCTACTGAAAGCAGACTATGTAAGCTTATTTCCTACTTCTACCATTTATCTGTGTGATGCTGACAAGTTAGTTAATCTCCTTACATATTCATTTCCTTCTTTGTAAAATGCAAATAATAATGTTAAGAGAACTAAATGAATAACACGTGCACACAGGTAAGAATGTTTCTAGAAGCATTATTCTTTTTTGTTTTTTGCTCAAATCTTTAAACATTCCTAATATCTATCAACTATAGAATGGACAATCAAAATGTAACATATGGTGAAACATTATAGTAACAAACATGTCCGAAACACACACATAGCAATCTAAATGAATATCAGGAATATATAAAGATTAAATAAAGGGACTATATGATATTAGCTAATTAAAATTCTAAATCAGGCCCAAACTCATGTGTGACATTAGAATTTGAAGTAGTAGTTGTCTTTGGAGAGGAAGAAAGGACCAGAGAGGTACCTCTACTGGTACTGTTCTTGACATGAGAGTGGATACATGGGAGTATTAATTCTGGTGATATGTTGAGGAGGTATATAGTTATGCTTACATATACTTAAATCTACATATCTAATATATTTTTGTCAGTGAAAAAATACAAAGTAATGTTACATTCTAAGAACAGTGCTTAACAAATACTAAGCACACAATGTTATATGATTTAATATTTCCATGTTACAAACATGAATTTATGCTGTAATAATCAATATCTGTATGTCTATTCTTCAAGTGGAGGACACCTTAACATATCTTATTAATCTTTGGTTGATGGCCAGTTTTTATTTTCCAGTTCTACATTAATGTTAAAACTGTAACAGTGATACTTTGCACAGATTAAAAATGCAAAAGCCTTGCTTCAGCTTACCTGTGCTTGTAGCTTGATTTCATTCACCTCGTTGTTTAGCTCTTCAAGATCTCTACCCAAATGCTGACAGAATTGTTTAATGCATGTATCTCTGTCGCCCACTGATTTATCAATAGCATTGCGAACAGCAATGATGGATGGCTTCATAGTTGCAAACACGGCAAAGTCTTCAGGAGGTGTGACCACTTGATACTGGTCAATAAGCTTATACATTTGAATTACTGTATTCCCTTCCTCTTCAAGGGTTTCAATCTAAACAGAAACATGGCTTGTTCTTTACATATATAGGAATAATAGTATATTCTTCAACGTTAAAATAGATTTTTATTATTTTTAAGTGGTTGTTCAAAGGAGTTGCTGTTCAACAAAGCAGTCTATGAATACAGAGTATCTTGATCAGTGTCATTTCCTTCCCTCCCAACACCACTCCTCCCCCATTTTCTTAATTTTGTAGAATATGCATTGAACTTAATGACTGCATTCTGCCCTTCTTCCTTTGTTCATTTGTCTAATCCCCTCCCCTCCCCTCAACCCCACCCCTCTTTTCAAGTATCTGTTTCCTGAGTTTTATTTTGTTGTACTGTGAGTTAACCCCTCCAAGGAATTACACCACTTGAGTTTCCCCTGAATCTACCATATTTTAGTTAATACATTTGTCTACTCTTGAATACCACCCAAAGAATTTGCTTACATATTTGTAAATTAATTCTAGTTTCTACATATGAGAGGAAACATATATCCTTTGTCTTTTTGTGTCTGATGTAGTTCACTTAATGTGATTTTTTTCCCCCCAGAACCTTTCATTTCTTTGCAACTGATGCAATATCATTCTTTCTAATGAAGGAATAGAGAGCCACTGTGTGCGCGCGTGTATATATATATATATATATATATATATATCACATTTTCTTGACCCATTCTTCCATTGAGGAGCATCCAATCTGATTCCATACCTTGGCTACAGAGAATAGGGCTACAATGCACATGGTTGTATTGGAGGCTCTATTGTACCCTACTATGCCCGGCTCTGTATTCTTGATGATGGCATTCTACCTGAGGCAAGATGGAATCTTACCAGTGTTGTTCTGATTTGCAGTTCCTTATGGCCAGAGATGTTGAGCATTTCTTCATGTGTCTGTTGGCCATTTTTCCCTCCCTCTGAGAAGTCACTGTGTAAGTAGCTCATTTGTCCATTTATTAATTGGGTTGTTGGCTCTTTGAAGGTTTAGTTTGTTAAGCTCTTTGTATATCTTGGATATTAGGCCATTCCAGTGACTGGATGGCATAAGTTTTCTCCCATTTTGTAGGTCATCCTTTAGCTTAACTGTGTCCTTCACTATGCAGTAACTTTTTAGTTTGATGCAATCACATTTAGCAATGCTTTCTTTGATGTGCTGTGCTTCTAGAACTTCCCTCAGAAAGTTTCTGTTTCTCTTACTTGTTCTTGTAATAGGTTCATGGATTCAGGTCTTACATTCAAGTATTGGATTCACTTTGTATTGATACTGGTGTAAGGTGACAGATAGGGATCCAATTTCAGAATTTTTTTGCATGTGGCTATCCAGTTTTCCCAGCATCCCTTGTTGAAGAGGCAATCTTTCTTTCAGCCTAGCTTTTGCTCTCTGATCAAATATTAGCTAGCAGTAGTCTATGGGGTTTCCTATTTTGTTTCATTGGTGCTCAAGATTGTTTCAAATGTCGTACCAGTTGTTTTCATTACTATATAGCTCTGTAGTAGAATTTGCAGTTTTGAATTGTTATACCTCCAGCATTGCTTTTAATGTCTATGATTGCTTTTACAATTTGGAGACTTTTAAAACATTTTTGGGGCTTTGTAGGTACTGCAATGAATTTGTAGATTATTTTGGACAGTATTGACATTTTCATGGTATTATTTCTGCCAATTCAGGAGCATGGAAGTTCTTTTCACTTCCTTAAGTCTTCTTAATTTTCTTTTTCGAATTGTTTGAAGCTTTGGCTTGGTTGATTCCTTGGTTCGTTCGTTCTTTCTTTCTTTCTTTCTTTCTTTCTTTTCTTCCTTCCTTCCTTCCTTTCTTTTTTTTTGAGAGAATTGCAAACTGAGTGGTTTTCCTGATTTCAGTGTCAATCTTGGCCTACTGAGAAGCTGCTGATTTTCATGATTTTATAGCCTGCTCCTCTGCCAAAGTTTTTAATTAGCTCTGGATGCTTAGAGGTGGAGTGTCTAAGGTTCTTTAAATATGGGAACATATCATTGACAAATAGGAATTCCAGAGTGACTGCCTAGAAAGTAGGAAGTTCTAATTTCAAACCCAGCACATGTCTATAGCAATAACAAAAAATGACCTGTTCATTGCCTGTAGGAAATGCAACTCACTGGCAAAAGCAAAAATAGTGTTTTAAACAGTCATAAAGAATAAATTATGGTGACACAGTGGCTGGTGCCAGTTATTCCAACTATAAGAGGATGAGGGAGATGGCAGTCCAGGCCCATGTGGGCATGAAGCTCGACCAATATAAATAAGTGTGGGTAACATGATAGACTACATGTCTACCAAGTGGAAGTTCCTGAGTTCAATGCCATCTAATACATCCCAACCCCTCCCCCACAAACAGCAGCAAAATATAAACAGAAAATATCAGAAATTAACTTTTCAAAGGAGAATACAAAATACTTACATGCATCTGATCATAAAAAATTTTGTCTACATGAAAAAAGAATAAAATTTTGTCATTTTCTAAAAAATTAATGAAACTAGAGATAATTATAGTGTGTTTTTTTGCAGTTACATAAGCTAGGGCAAGCAAAACAGAGAGACAACCATGAAAGTAAGAGAGGTCATGAAAGTAAAAGAGGACTTGTAGGGCAGTGGAAGGGGTAGAGATAGGAAGAGGAAGCAAGGGGGAATAAGAAAGAGTGATCAAAGGTGTAAAAATAATTGCAGTACATGTATGCCTATATGGAACCTCTTACCATGTACAAGTCAATACATACAAATTAAAAAAATAGCAAACATTGCTTTAATCACCAAATACCCTTTCTTCACAGCATACCAATTGCCAAAATCCTGCTTTTGTCGTCTTTCCTCACGCCTTTGTCCATCATGTTCCGTCTCTCAGGAATGCCTACCTGAATGCATGGTGTACTTTGGGACACCATTTAAATGTCCAATCCTCCATAAACTCTTCTGTACCACAGGCAAGAGTGACCCCAGACTCTCCATCCCCTGTCTGTTACTCATTGTTTGAAACTGCTTTTGTTCTAGGCTGAATTCCTTGAGAGCAAATTTGTTTACTGTAATTCTTGGAGCATAGTAAGTGATTGTCAGTGAATTTGCTGATTTAATGACTGAGATTGCAGGAAAAGGTATCTCTTGTAGAGTATGAGAAATTGCTTTCCCAACATAATATGCAGAAAGCACAGATAACTTTTTGGAGATGAGTCACACATAGTCTGTCTTTTCCTAATGGTGCAGCAGTTGGAACCACACAGTAATAGCCCTTTGTCTTCTGCAGCCATTGAGTGATATGTTATTCTACTTTCCTGGCAATTTGTAAAACAGAAGGAAAGTCCTGAACCCACTTGGCAGATACTTAGAGTGGATAATAAGAGAAGACATTTTTCTCTTTCTTGGTGGTTGGAGCTGCTGGTGGCCATGTTTCCAACTAGAGAGAAGAAACAGCTTCCAGTTTGCAGAGGGACTGAGAAGTCAGAGAAGTTATCAGGAAGAAGACTCCCTGGGATTCTGTGGTCGTCCTGTTCTGGGTCTAGACAAACTCCCCATTTGGTTAACAATACTTATTTCTCAGTTAAAGAGATCCAGATTCAAACCCCAGTTTTAATCTATACAAATTCTGTGACCTTGAACAAAACAGTCTAGAGTCAGAGGAGATACTCAACTCACCCGTTCCTGAATGTCATCAAGAAATATTAAGCTATTAACGTATTCTATGGTAGTACTTGGTACAAACTGAAGTTTGTATTCTGCATCTTGTGCCTCAGAGATGATGGTGTCTACTTTTTTCTTGCTCAAACGAGGAAGCATGAAATTTAACACCTGAGAAAACGAAAAGAGGAGTCAAAATACTTGAATACTTCTCATTTTAATATGTCAACTAAGTAAGTTCTGATGTAACAAGTGCTTATAAGCAGCTTTGGCTGGGAAACACTGTCACCTAACCTGGGCTCATAAATAGGATAAAAGCTAAGGATTTCAGCCTCAGTGAGTGGACCATTCCACGATTCCCAACTTGGTTGCCAAGTGACTCCAGGATGGACTAGCTCACCAGATTATCAATGACTCTTTTATAAAAAGGCTTCACTTGTAGAAAAAGATTTCAAGATAGAATGTCAGAGCCCCTCCATTTCACTCTGGTCACCCCTCACTACCTCTACACATGCCTGGGACTACGACTGTTGTAATTATACAGTCCTTTCTCTCCTTGCCACCAGTCTTTTGTCTACTTAAATGTACCCAAGTTTGTGTCCTAAAGATACCCCAAAGATAGGCTGAAAGGCTACCTTTGTGTCTTCCAGTGGCATTTGTGCTGTGTGATAAATCTCTTTCCTCTGCCTTTCATCATACCTCTTTATTTGGCATGTAAGGGTGCATGGCTGTACATGAAAAATAGAATCCCTGGAGTCTGGGTCTGGGGTCTAAAACTGTGATTTCCCTAAGTGGATATCTGTGGTGTTGGAAATGTAGTGTGTATGAAGGGAATTTTTCCCAAAAGGAAACCATCTTAAACAGTTTATCTAAATCCCTGATGTCTTGTGAGGGTGCTTTCTGCTTCTTTGTCCTATGTGGTGGACATTGTGCGGCCCTCACCAGCACCAATTCTATTCCTTTCATGCAGAGTGGCAACCATGTGATTATGGGGAATTGACCCCACATTAAGACAAAGTTCTTAGACTCCCCAAGTCCAATTACAAGCAAAGGACACATTTTTTATATGGTATCAACTGGAAGATATCTTCTGTCATCCTCACAGGTACAGACATCTGTCTTATTAAAAGTGGAGAAACAGCAGGGCACTGGTGGCTCATGTCTATAATTCTAGCAACTCAGGAGGCTGAGATCCGATGATCGCAGTTCAAAGCCAGCCCAGGCAGGTAAGTGTGTGAAACTTTTATCTCCAATAAACTATTAAAACAGCTGAAAGTGGAGCTGTGGCTCAAGTGGTAGAGTGCAATAGTTCAGGGATAGCATCTAGGCCCTGAGTTCAAGTTCACGGATCAGCAAAAAGGGACCCACATCTCTTCCTTCTTTTTATACTTGGATAGGGAAACACCTAGCCCAGGGAGTTTTCAACAATCATTTCACAAACATGAGGGAATGCTGGCCCCTGAGGACGGACATGTCACATCAGGAACTCTAAAAGACAATGAATGAAACTGATTCCCTGGTGACATCCTTGGGCTACTAGATGAAACTGTCCTGGTGTCCCACTGAGCTCTAGACTTCTTAGGTGTATATATAACTCCATACATTTTCTGATTCCTTAAGCTAGACTGAATTTAGCTTTCTTTGGCTGGATATACAGTAGGTTTCAAAAATGTTTGTGGAAATTCATCTTTTTCTAATTCTGTTTTTTCTTATATAGCAGATGAAGAAACCAAGCTTTTTTAAAAAAAGCTTATGCTCAAACAAATAAGTAACGAGAGAACAGATAATAATGCTCAGGTCTACGGCCATTTCTACGAAGTTCTATCTTCTGGTATCTGTTCTGGAGTAGTAAAGGTTTTTTTTTTGTTTTCCTTTGTGTCAGAAAGTAAATATTTCAGATTTTCAACGTATACAAATCTCTGTTGCAACTATCCAACTCTTTCAGTGGAGAAAGAAACCAGACAATATGTAAATGGTTTTAGATATGTTCTAAGAAAATCATGTACACAAAACAAGTGGGATATTGGTTTAGCCCTTTAGGTTTCCAGTCTCGGTTCCATATTATCTTTCTAGAAGCATTTGAGAATATACAGGTATACCTGGATGTGGAGGAAACATTATCCTGGTGATGTAAATTACTCTAGATCTTTAGGAACATTTTCAGATTAGGTAATGTCCTTTTAAACTTGATCTCAGTATTCTATAATTGACCACAAGGACACTGAGGTGTTATGGTAATATCTCTCCTGAGGAAGCCTTGCAATGCTCCAACAAATGTGAAAGGGATAGAATTCAAAGAGTATTCTGAGACCTGCAGTTCTCTCTTGGAATACACACAAAAGCTAACTATGTTCGCAGTAGAAAAAAACGAGACTTTTCCTCAAAATTAGGGATGACTAGTACTCTTATGTGAATTTCAACATCTGCAATATAAGAAAATCAACACAACTTTGCTTCTGCTATAGAAACATTTTCTGAAATTATTGTTGAGATCATCACTTTCCCCAGTTCTTAGTTACCTCCAAACATCGCAAAGGTGATGGAATTAGCTTCTCTTTTAGTTGCTTAGTGTCAATGAGCAACAACCCTACATTTCTGGTGGGTTTTAGAGCAAGTGCATCCTTGTGCTGTTTGTGGTATTTTTCCAGCTGGTCACTAAAGAACTTAACATCTGCATAACAAAATCACAGAAATCATAAAATAACATCACATTGAATGTTGAAGGGTCATTCTAAAATATAGTAAAAATAATCCTATTAATAAACTTATACATATTATCCATGCTTAGAATAACTTGCGTAATTCTGAAATGTTACTTCAGAATGCTTTGTATTATTTTCTTGAAATACAAACCTAGTATTTTCCAATGTAAACAGGTTTTTATGGTTTTTATTAAGGGGTAAGAGATGACAATCACATCTTCGGGCATACCTTCACTATTGCATTTTGGCTATTTTTTTTTTAACAACCTGGAAAGCAGGGAAAACCTGCTTTGAGCAAGCCTACTGGTGCTATCTTTACCATAGCCCAGTGAGTGTTGCATGTTAGCAATTAAGCATATTTAAATTAAGGTATAGACATAGTTTTTTTCACACTTGATAAGCTACAATATTCTCTGCAAAGAACATGTAAACTTCACTTCATGGCTAGGCTGCGGAAGGAGCTCTACCATCTCTTTACCATATGCCTATAACTATGTACAGGATCTAACCTCTAATCTAATCTGTAGTTTGATTGCCTGAAAGTTGGGCTTGATGCTACTTGAAAGTAAATCTTTCTGAAGATATTCACAATAAAAATTTGAAACACAAGAGGTCAACTATAGCTAAAGTTATTGTCTTGCCTCAACCCTCAACAAGTCTCTGCCATCTCAGCTCCTTACACCACAGTCAAAACATTTACCAATTTGCCTCTGGCATAAACTGCAGTTGCATTTTCATAACCACCCTACTGCCTCTATATCAATTCTCCAACCCACTTGGAACCAGTGGAAGCTTGATTCTCCTTGACTGTACTTTGGTTGTACCATCAATAAGAAACAAGCATGCTTAAGTACATGCAATTCTAGACTCTTATGTCTACATTTAAAATTTGTGTTAATTAAATTTGTGGAGATCCAGAGGATACACAAATTTTAAATGTAGACATTTTTGTGATGGTTGTTTCATTCTTTAAGGTGGAGCCTTATTTTGATGTCCTGAAAATAAAGTCTGTTTCTGACTATTAAAAGGTAGGGGACAAGGCAGTCAGATATGTTTACTTGTTGGATTAGATTCTGGGATAAGCTAGTTATAAATTGTTTTACTTAGAAAACTTCAAATGTGAATAAGTTTAATAATCTCATAAAAAGGAAGGAATTGGTGTCAGCTTCTTTTGAAGGGGCTGTGATACTACTATTTTAGTTCTGTAGGAATTTTTAAAAAAATACCAATCCTGGAGTTTGAACTCAGGGCCTGGGCACTGTCCTTGAGCCTCTTTTTGTCAAGGCTAGCACCAAGGCTTGAACTACAGCTTTGCTTGTGGATTTTGGTGGTTTACTGGATCTAAGAATGTCTCAGACTTCGTTGGCCTGGCTAGTTTCAAACTGCAATCCTCAGATCTCAGCCTCTCGAGTAGTTAGGGTTTTAGGTATAAGCCCCTGGGGCCTGACTAGGAAAATGTATATGTGTGTGTGTGTGTGTGTTTAAAGACATACAGAATTGTTTAATAACTTAGAATGTATACTTTAAAATATTTCAGCATAATAAAATTTATAGGTTGAAAGAAAACAAAAACATAGGAAAATTAGTTATAGTTCATAAGTTAAGGCATCAAAATGATTTTTTGTGTATAAAATAAAGCTATAAATAAATATGACTAAGATATAAATTATTTTCTTTATGTTTTTATCATCTTTCTCTGGTATTGAGGCTTGAACTCATGTCCTTATATTCTTGCTAAGCATTTTTTGCTCAAGGGTCTACCTCTTGAGCCATACCTCTACTTCCAGCTTTTTGCTAGTTAATTGGAAAATTTCCAGGATTAGTCTGCCTAGGCTGTGTCTGAACAGTGATTCTCAGATTTCAGTCTCCTAAGTAGGTACGAGTAAACTAGTGTGCTCTATTGGCACCTGGCAAATGCTTTGTTTCCATAACCATCTGTCTAAAGTTTCATTTACATATTGTAGGTTATTTTCTGTTGTCAAAAACTGTAAGTCTAATGAAGTAATTTTCCCTTGAATCTAATTTCATGACCAAGAGATATTGATTGACACCTACCAGGTCTCAAAAATATGGTTCCAATAAAAAGGATTTAACTCCTATTCTTTTTTTTTCCCCTATGAGTCATGGGTCTTGAACTCAGCCTGGGTGCTGTCCCTGAGCTCTTCATCTCTGCTCTTGGCTCTACCCTTGAGCCAAGCCACACTTCCCACTTTCTAGAGGTTAATGGAGATAAGAGTCTCAGATCCTTTTGTGTCCAAGGCTGGCTTCGAACCTCGATACTCAGATCTCAGCCTGAGTAGCTAGCTTAGCTCCAATTTACATAAAAGTTATGTAAACTTCATTTAAAGGAATTGGTAAAAGTGTGCACATAATATCTCAACTCCTTCCTATATGGGAGTCTTAATAGTAATTCAGCTTTGTACTAAAAGATAAGCCATTAGTGAGAAAGTGCTCCTCATGATTTCTTGAAATAAAATAAGATTATCAAGCAAATACAAAGAGGAAAATAATTCTTTGGAAAATAATCTAGAAGTTATTAAATTCTTACTCTTGATTGGAGCTCTTTTTGAACTATCCTTTTTGTCACCCAACATCATCAAGCAAAAACCCAGAAGATTATAAATATTCATCTTTCTTTTTTATGGCTTTTTTAAATCTCATTTTTTATTGTCAGGGTTATGTATAGAGGGGTTACAGTTATATTTGCCAGGTAGTAGGTACAATACTTCTCACACATGGATACCCTTTCTCATGTTTTTGTCCCTATTTCCTTCCCTCTATCCTGTCCCAATCATTTTGTTCCCCCTTCCCTTTCCTAAATAAACATATACATATTCATCTTTTTGACTTAGAAAAAATCATATTAAGTGAAGCCAGACTCAAAGGAACATAGGCTCAATGGTTTACCTCATTTGTCATAACTAGTATAAACCTTGGACTCTCCTAGCAGAGGTTTACAATAGAACAAAACCTTGATACATAATGCCATATAGGATGAGGCTAAATGAAAGGACCTCCAGCATATAGAAACAAGAGCCATATAATGTGTGACTGTTGTTCTTAATGTACTATGTTATTTCTCACCTCTTTTGTTGCCCCCTTGGTTATCTCATATTGTTACAGTATCTTACCTTGTTATCTGATATATTGTATGTATGCTTATTTGTTTATTTGAAATAGGACAGGGAAGGGGGAAAACAGGATGAGGGGTGGGGGTTGGGGAGGGAAATGGGGACAAAAACATGAGAAGGGCTAGCAATGATTGTTAAGTAATGCATCTTCTATCTGGTGAATATAATGTAACCTTTCTACTAATTACAATATTATATATATAATATATATATACATATATATATATATATAGTGAAGCTGGGCTTGGTGGTAGATGCCTGTAATGCCAGCTATTCTGGAGATAGAGGCAGGAGAAGCATGAGTTCAGGGCCAGCTGGGTAAAGTTAGTAAGATTTTGTTAGAAAAGAAAAATAAAACAAAAGGGCTAGAAGTATGGCTCTGAGTAAAAGCACTTATCTAAGCATGCTTATCAATAAATGAATAAATTTGTTTTTGAAAAGTGAAATAATGAATAAAGAAGAGAAGGTTAGTGAGTCTTTATCCTTCTTTTCCTAGGAAGGGGAAAAGAATACTGAACAACTTGTATTCTATGTAGGCTAATAAAAGCATTTTCAGTTGTAATAAATAAATACATATTCATTTTTCTATAAAAACAATTAGTAAAGACAAATGGAAAAGTTACCAGGTTCCTGACGTTTAAGAGCTTCTAAATCAAGACTTTCATTTTCCTTGTAGAATAACTGGAACTTTTCAAATGTTGCAGCATATAATCGAGCAGATGCAAATGCTGAATGAATGGCTTCCTAAATTTTATGCACAAAGATGAAAACTATGATTTTCCTAGGCAGAATTCAATTCAATTCAGCTACACACTCACACACACACACACACACACACACACACACACAAATACACAACACTGTCTCCATGTTTTCATCTAAGGATGGTTATCCAAGTAAGGAAATTCTTGACATTCTTGACAAGGAGCAGCTAATGGTTTCAGAAAGAAACTTCAGAAATGCTTAAAAATATGTATCCAAATCTGACTTTTGAAGACTTGTTCCTTATGATTGAATGGAGGCAGAGTTGTGATTACTTTTTCTGTTCATGGTGACCTTTATATAACTGGTAAACATATGACAAAGGGACAATGCCTGTTCGTTTTCTAAACCACAAATTTAATGTCTTTGTTTTTGAACAATTGCCTACAAGATCAAGCAAGCGATTTACTTGCTTGCTTAATCTTACTGTGAAATTCTTTGCTGACAAGTTTCTAAATTATCCTTCATACTTTACCCTAAGAGAAATTTTTCCTCACTTCTTTTGAACTTGGCTCCAACCTCTCTTTCTCCATAAAATTATTATTTTTTTCAAACCGAAATCATCATTTCAATTGCAGTCCCCCCCCTTTTTTTTTTAAAAAAAGGAATAAGCCATTTCTTTTATTTGAGGATTTGGTGTGATGAACAATTTCCTTAACCAAATAGTTTAGAATGAGCAAAGGAGGAAATCCCACTAACAAGCCTTTATGACAGTTTATTTCAGGACATAAAAAGTGGATGGATGAATGAAAGAATGATTGAATGATTTTGATGGTGTGAGATTTGAGCTCAGGGTCATGCTTGTTAGGTAGGTGCTCTAGTACTTGAACCATGCTCCTAGCTCTGTTTTAGTTTTTTGAGACAGGGCTTCACATTCTAGTCCAGGCTGTCCTTGAATTTATAATTTTTTTCTGCCTTTCAGGTGCTGGGGTTATAGGCATGTGCCATGAAGCTTTGCATAAAGGATGATTAAAAAAATAAACACTCCTGGGTGGCTGGGGTCTCCTCATGCAGTCTGTTTAACATCTAGGTTCAATGCATATTATTATAGATCCCAAGTCTATGACATACAATTAGAATTTTTTGTCAGTTGTGGGATTTGAACTCAGGATATGGGTGCTGTCCATGAGCTCTTTTGATCAAGGATAGTGCTCTACCACTTTGAGCCACAGCACCACTTTCAGTTTTCTGATGATTAATTGGCGATAAGAGTCTCATGGATTTTCCTGCCTGGATAGGCTGTGGACCTCAATCCTCAGATCCAGCCTTCTGAATAATTAGGATTACCAGGCACCAGCGCCAGGCAGGATTTCTTCATTATTGGTCTTGGCTCATGACTCACAGATTATACTTTATACAATAACGTATGATATTTAATTTCTCTATTTCTTCTCAAGACTTCTTGTAAATGCATAATCGGTTACAGGAAACAGTGAGTGTAGCAAACCCTTCACAGCAATACTTTGGAAAGTGGCTCAAAATCCCATTTTACAGATGGTAGGCTAGCAGGAGAAATGTACATTACGTGTATCTCATATATCTATATTTAATTACCTTCCCTTTTTTTGTATAGACTCTTAGGTAGTCTTCTGAGATGTTTCTGCTATCTGGGTACATTAAAAATTGAGGAAAAATGTCAAGGCTATATTTCTCACTTAATAAAACTTTGAAATGTATGTAACCATGCAAATGATAGAAACATAATATGACTTAAAACCTTTTTATTTTAAGGTAATTACTTTTCTTTCATTTGAGATTGGGACTCAAATCTTGTACCTGATGCTTGCATTCATTGGCTGGTGTTCTACCAACTGAGCCAAGCCTCCAAACCCAAAGGTAATTTCTGAGTCATAGAATTTTATACCTACCGCTAAAATTCCCTAAATTTGGAAGAACTTTAATGACTAAATATTTAGCCCTTTTCAGTACAATAACATGAGGTTCATTCTAGGCTTCTTTTTGTGTGCTGGTCCTGGGACTTGAACTCAGTCTTTTCTTACTTAGCTTATCCCCCCCGCCAAGGCTAGTGCTCTACCTCTGAAGATGAATAGCTATCTTTCATGATACAATACATTTAGTGATTTACTCAGCTCAATTATACCTATAGGAAGTAGGTCCAGAATTGCTAACATCAATAGTACTGTGAAAAACAAACCCATTAATTAAGTTCACCATTTACCTTAAGCCTATGAGAATATGGTCAATTACTATGTTAAAAAGTTTTTTAGCTTAATTTTTCTCTGTCCTTCATTGTAGCTGTGTTGTTACTTTAAAATCTATTAAAGCTTCATGACTTTTCATTTGCATTTTATTTTAGAATTTTCCCTGTTCTTGTTCACTTTTTACAAACCATACTAAAACATACTAAGAAGTAGTTACTGTCTTTCCTATATCAGATGCATTACCTTTATCCTTCCTATACCATTCCCTTATCTTCATTATGTAGTTTCCTTAGTTTCTGGCATATCTTCCTCTTCTTTTATGTTTATGACATGAAAGTAACACATAATAGGTGTTATTTTGTGATTTGCCTTTTCATTCTAGCAATGTATCTGGAAATCACTCCATGTTAAGTACCAGCTATCTTCCTTATCTTTGTGTTTAATTGTCTAGTATTCCTCCATATTGGATATATCAAAGTTTTGTTGTTGTTGTTGTGTTGTTGTTTCTTTTTGGTGCTAGTCCTGGGGCCTAAACTCTGGGAGCTATCCCTGAGCATTTTTGTTCAAGGTTAGTCCTCTACCACTTGAGCCATAGCTCCACTTCTGGCTTCTTTTGTAGTTAATTGGAGATCAAACTGAAGATTTTCCTGCCTGGGCTGGCTTTGAACTGTGATCCTTAGATCTCAGCCTCCTGAATAGCTTGTATTACAGGCATGAGCCACTGGAGTCCCTAGGATAGATCTAAAAAAATCTTCAATGTATAGATACTTTGGTAGCTTCTAAGGTATTTGATAGGCTTTTTTGACATAGAGGCTCAAATTTCCTTTTTTTAGATTATAGTTATAAATGCTTATTCCATATCTTTGTTTTGCTTTTATTTTCCCTTCAGAGGTCCAATTATATACACACTGTTTTGTTTTTTGTTTCTAATTCCAGTTATTTTCTCTCTGGACCTTTGAGTTATTTCATCTTATTTTTCATTCTCTAGGTTGTTTTACATTCTTTTTTCTATATCACTATTGTTGCTTGTTTTGTAAGCCTTATAGGTTTGCCAATTGCTTCTTTTTTCTAAATCACCCATTTCTTCTTTGTCCTTTGTAACTTATTTTTCCTCCTAGATGTGATGCCATCTTCAATAGCTTGCTGTTTTAAGTCCCTCTGTTAGCACTCTGATCTATTAAGTCTTTTTAAGAATCGGTCTTACATGTATGGTGAATAATCTCTTGGTTTTGGTTTTAGACTAATCTCAAACTTGCTGCCAACTTCTCACCTTTTAAAACGATTTATCTATTTATTGTCCAAGGCCTGGCCCCACTATCTGAAATGGTTTGTGGCTGGAGCATAAGGGGAAAAAAATCTCATTGCTATTTGTGTATATTTTCTACACAAAAGGTAAATTGACTTCTGGGTATGCTCTGTTTTCTGGTAGTATTGTGGCTCAAAGTGTTAGAGCATTAGCCTTGAACAAAAGAGGTCAGTACCCCAGTCCTGAGTTCAAGCCCTACAACTGAAAAAAAATATGTGATTACTTGAGGACATATGTTTTGTTTCTTTTTTTGTACATTCTTATTTTTAGAAGATATGTACAAAAATAGAAGCTATGTGAAGTAATTCATCTTGAGATACCTGTTATTCTCTTTGGTTCCTCCAAACTGAAAATATAATTTCTAATTAAAATGTAACAGTCATAATTTTAAGTTAAAAATTATTGACTAAGGGGGATAAAGTTGATGAATCTCAGGAGTATTTGGGTATTTGCTACTAAGTTAGATGACACGATATTTAGTAAATGAAATTATTTGGAATATACTCCTTGGAACAAATATTAGTGAAAAAACAAAGATCTAGAATGAAAATCTAAAATTAGAACCTACATGGAGTCAAAATAATTTACAAAGTTAAAATTATGAAAAGAGTACAAAGAAAGATGCTAGGAGCTTATAACTTCTGAATTGATGATGTGAAGTAATATTGAGAATAAGAATTCTATCATAGCCAGTGATCAAAACTGTAGACTGACTTGATAACGTTTGCTTTTAGGATCAAAATGTGACTATTCTGATTTGATCAGTACAAATTGAATACATACATTAAAATACCACACTGTACCTCAAAAATACATATAACAGTTACATGTTAATAAAAATATTAAACATGTTTAAGGAGGTAAAACATTGTTCACTACCTTGATTTGATTATTCATGTTCATGTATTAAACTATCATACTGTACTCCATAAATTAGTATAAAGAAAATCATAATTTAAAAATATATAATTGCAACTATATATATCTTTATGATATGAACACATTTAAGCACTGAGATAATTTTAAATTACGTAGGGCTGTATGTAGATTGGCTATCTGTGACTAACAGACTATTTATTTGTGGTACTAGGGGTTGAACTCAGGGTCTTGCACTTTACCACTCGACTCACTCTGTCAGCCCACAAACAGGCAAATTTTAAGTTTGAAATTGAGAAAGGCACTTGGATACCAAGAAGAAAAGGTGACTGTAGTAAGGTGAGGGTTATATTCTTTGTTTTTCATGCAGAACATTGCACTATCCAAAGATCTAGGCAAGAAATACATCAACGAACACTACTGCTCTTTCCCTCCTTATTAGAACCTGTCCATAAATGTGCATTTGTATGTTAAAACTGAGGCATTCAGATCAGAGCACCAGTGGCTCATATCTCCTCTGCCTGTCTTTCAGTGCTCTACATAGTCTGTACTTATGCTTCTCTGGAAACACATGCAAATGGTCAATAATAATAAACTGACAGATAATTTAATGCTTAAAAGATCTGTCTGTTGCATAGCAAGATAATTTTTAAGGTTCTTACATTAGCTTCAAATATCTGCTATATAAAGGGTAGGTATATGCTATTTTTTCACAAATATAACATTCAAAGCTATGCCAATGCATCCCTCAACTTCCTAGACATTGAGGTTGTAAAATAGTTTCAGTAAAAGTAAATATACCTTTATTTGAAGGATAATTGTGTGGAAATACTTATCATCTTCTAATACATCTGATAAGCTTGGTCCAGTTCCACAAGTTTTTTCTTCGAGTTTGTTGTTAATGTAAGGGCTGGTAAAAGCATCAAAATATGAATCAGGCACAAGATTAGGGACTGCTAGTACGATGTTTTGAAACTGGTTGACTGCATTGGAGATAATATCCTATAAGAAAAAAAAGCATGAACATAAAGTAAACACACAACTATACTGATAAATATTTTAAAATTTTCTGAAGGGCTAAATTGAATAAGACAAACTCCTTCAGGGTTGAAGGTATGACTCACATGGTAAAGTGCCAGCTTAGCAAGTTCAAGGTCATGTTCAAGGACCAGTATATCCAGCAAAAAAAGGAAAAAGACAGAAATAAAGAGAGAGGGGGAAGAGAAGGAAGGAAAAAGGAAGGGAAAGAGAAAGAAAAAGAGGAGGGAAAAAGGAAGGAAGGAAGAAAGGGAGGGAGGGAGAAAGGAAAAATTATCTGGACTGGTACTATGGCTCAGTGGTAGAAGATCTGACTAGCAAGAATAACTCAGTCAGCTGGGCACTGGGGGCTTAGCCCTACAATCCTAACTACTTAGAAGGCTCATACTGGGAGGAACAAGGTTCAAAGTCAGCCCTGACAAGAAAAATGAAACTCCACTTCTAATTAATCAGCAAAATGTCAGACTAGAGATCTGGCTCAAAGGGTAAAGTGACAGTTATGAGCAAAAAAAGCTGAGCAAGAACACAACTCCTTCCATTTAAATCTTAGTATTGCACTAAAAAAAACACCCCAAAATGAACAAAAAGAATAACTTATTCAACCAGGAAAGTTTTATGTTGGTGCTGAGTATGTTACAGTGAGAAGATATATTCTCTCAAAGATTTACATTTAAAGACACGCACACCAATAACAAATTAGAAAAATATCTACATGTTCCAAAGCAGTAGTATGGTTAAGTATCAAACATCTGTAAGATGGGACATGGAAAAAGTATGATATATTGCCAAAAGTTTATGATATAATGCCAAAAAGAGGAAGTGAGTTGAGAGGGGAGAGGGAAAAAAAGAGACAGAAGGTGAGAGAAAGAAAGAGGAACACAAAGAGAGAACTGATATATAGTATCTCAATTTAATCCTTATTTATTCATGTATATAATTTAATAGTAAGTTACATAGGTAGGGCATATCAATTATACTGAGACCAAAAGGAAGCATGATGGATATTTTAGGTTACCAATATTGTGGTGATTTGTTACATATAATAAATAATGCTACAAAATTCTTTTAGAGGCAACATACTTCTAAAAAGATTTCAAAAGTGGCATTTATAACAGATTAGATTCTATTTTAGATTCTATCCTAGATTCTACTTTAGGGATGCCTACAGTCCACTTGGGAGTTTATGTAGAACATGAGTCTTGAGGTTGGGCCTCGCCCAGCTCCTGATTGGCCTGAGTGAAGGAAAACAGGCTATGTTTTCACTTTGTCTGGAGTGGTAGTTCTGGGAGAGAAGAAATGCTTTCTCTCTTTCTTATGACCACTTTGGAGATAGTAGCTGCTACATCCTGCCACCCACCCCAAAATAAAGCAGTTGCTTTACTGAACATACCAGAAAGTCTTCCAAACAAGGCTCGAAGACCAGCGACTCTATCGTCAGAATCAGTTCTGTAAGGAACATGGGGATGAGAGACTCGTCTTCTTCCTGCTTTTCTATCACCGGGGGGGCCTAGAAGGAACACATGTGCAATGGTATAAAGGCATAAGTACCAAGGTGGAAGGTAACGAAATAGCCAGGCACCTGTACTCCTAGCCACTCAGGAGTTTGAGTTCTGAGGTTTATGGTTCAAAACCAGCCTGGGCAAGAAAAGTCCCTGTGAGACACTCATCTCCAACTAACCACTCAAAAACTGGAAGTGGTGCTGTGGCTCAAGTGGTAGAGCACTAGCCTTAAGCACAGAGAGGCTAAGGGACAGCGTCCAGGTCATCATGAGTCAAGCCCTCCAACCACTACCTCCACCATCAATAAACCCCAAGTCCCCAAAGACATATAAACTTAAATTTATACAATTGCTGAATTCATAATCTTAGCATGGGGAAGGACTTTCAAGGAATAATACCATAGAAAGAAAAAATAAAGAAAAGCAATCATGGCCTAGAAAGACACATTTTCTCTCGATCTTATTTATAAATCCGTATGTAAACATCTATAGGGTTATACACATATGTACACCAACGTATTAACCAAAGTAGAGTAAATGCAGGGGAGAATTCCAGTGGCGTAACTTCTTTGAACAATGAACATACAGTTTAACAAAATGAATGCTAGGAAGTTGGTACTGGAAGTGTGAAGTGTGGTGGGGGTGGAGGTAAAGGGGAGATTAGAAGAGTGAAGATAGAAGGAGGTGAGAATGGTGATGGGTGGAATTGGGGGAGATGGGGAAGAATGATAAAAGCGGTCACCTTGATCAATAGGCATTATGCTTAAAAATTGATACGTTGAATTAACTCCCCCCTTTTTTGTGCCAGTCCTGGGCTTGGGCTTAGGGCCTGGGCACTGTTCTTGGGTTTTCTCAAGGCTAGGGCTCTACCACTTGAGCCAGAGCACCACTTCAGGTTTTTTTTCTTTATATGTGGTACTGAGGAATCGAACCCGGCTCTTTGTGCATGCACTCTACCACTAGGCCAAACTCCGGGCCCCTAAAACCCCTTTGTACAGCTACTTAAAAGCAATAAAATAGTAATAGTAAAAAAGACAGCATTATAATGTAAAATATCTCTCATTTTAAAAACACTATCAATGAAATGGAAAAAAACAATTGATAAAACAGAAAGTTGATAGTTTTTAAATATAAATGGTGTTGATTACTTAATAACTAATATTATCTAGAAATTAACATGTCTGAAGTTTTCCTGTATAGAGAAAATAGCATGATAGAGTGCTTTTCCTTCAACACTGATTAATGGCTTTAATTTTGTTTAGCTATACCTTTTTGTCAGTGACTTCAACTTTCTCTTCAGTAATCCATTTTTCAATGACATCTGCGGAAGGCGTTCGTTTTAGTTTATCATGAAGATAGCTCAGAAGAGAGTTAGCAGAATTAACTGTTAAGATGTGCAGAGTATTCTCAATGAGATAGTCATTTAGACGGATAAAACTTGAAAAAGAAAAGGCAAACCCAGTGTCAGTTTTCTGTCTTTGCTGGTCACTTTTGACAGTGATTCTAAAGTACTTACAATTCAAAATATAATTGCTCTGTTATTTTTTTGCCAGTCCTAGGCCCTCAACTCAAGGCCTGGTCACTGTCCTTGGGCTTTCTCAAGGTTCGCGCTCTACCAGTTGAGCCACAGCACCATTTCTGGCTTTTTTCTATGTATGTGGTACCAAGAAATCACACCCAGGTCGTCGTGCATGCTAGGCAAGCACTCTACCACTTGGCCAAACTCCCAGCCCTACTCTGTGATTTTGAAGTCTAATTATAACCTAAGATTTAATGGCCAGGGGAGTTCTAAGACAATATTCCCTTTAAAGTAAACATATTAAAAAAATAGAGCATTAATTTAGCTAGATGTTCTAACTCTTTCAGAGGCTATCTGATGAGCAGGGCAGTTATTGTTGAGCCTAGATGTCTGAGACTATCACAATTAAAAAAAAAACAAACCCAAACAACAAACAAAAAAACCTTGAGCTCCACGTCTGTGGCTCACACATATAATCCTACTACTTAGGAAGTTGCAATCTGAGGATCGAGGTCTGAAGCCAACCTGGTTAAGAAGCACATGAGACTTTTCTCTCCAACAAACTACTCAGAAAAAGATGGAAGGTGTAGCTGCGGCTGAAGTCATAGAGTACAAGCCTTGAGCACAGAGAGGCTCAGGAACGGTGTCCAGGCCCTGAGTTCAAGCTCCAGGATTGGCAAAATAACAACAACAACAAGAAGAAGTAGAAGAAAAACCTTAAACAACAAATATAGGTAACCTTAAAAAAAAAAAGGCTAGAGTAAAAAACTATTACATTCCAGGTCTCCAGACCTCCAGCATCTCTAAAGGGCTGGATGGTGAGCTTGGACTGTTCCTCACTGACTGTTGCTACACAGCTATTTCATGTAGAAATGAATGCATGGTTGAGATCTATTAGTTTTATATGTTGCATTAAATTAATAAGCACTGACTAATAATGGATGATTCTTCAGAGAATGTTTGGCTATTTTATTTGCAATTATAACCATGAGGTTTTTATTTTTATTGACTTGAAAATTATTTTATTATTTAAAGGCAAAATGTCTGTATAATTTATGAAATTTCAATGAAAAAACCTAAATCAGAAATCAATACATTTTTTAAAAACTTGAATATTTTATTTATCAGAACTATGTATGTTATGTATGCATTATGCATATATGTATGTATGTATGTATATATTTTGAGTTCATTTCCTTCTTAGGCAATAACAATAACTTATTCTTACAAATATATTTTTGAAATGACTTACCGATTAGCAAAAAAGAAAATACTGCAACCTATTATGTCACTTTTTTACTTTTGTCTCTATGTTACTTTGGTCTGTTTAAATGTTTTCCTTATGCATGGTTTAAAGTAGAGATTTTTTTCACATTGGAAAGTTTTATTCAAAACCAGAAAATCCATGTCACAAATTCAATTGTTGAATCGTTGAAAATCAAGACTAAGTTGTGTAAGCCAGGGGCAGAATTAACGTGGATAAGGGAGAATGGGGCCAGGTGAGGTCCCCGAGGGAAGAATTCTCTCACTGGCTTACTCTGGTAAAACCTTCTTTAGGGATAAGTTGTGGCCAGTTCTTTACTGGTGGATAGTTTGCAGCAGGCTCTCCTGGCTTCCTCGATGTCCTGGAATCTCTTCTTAGCATAGCCTGCTCTACTGGCTTCCATGCTGTCATCTGGGCCAGAGTGACACAAAGCCCAAGAAATCAATAAGGACCTCTTGGCCCCAATGTCTACCAAACTGCCTGTTCCAGAAGCTGCTTTGTTAGATGACAGTGAGAGCACAGGCTTCTGGAACATGTATTCACATCACTATATCCCTAATTTCCCATAAGTCCTAGTGAACCTTGTACTGAGGGCTTAGTTTGTTGTTGTTATTGTTGTTTAATATGATATCCCTTATTTCTTAGGACTGTTAAGAAAAAAAATGTGTACATTTAGATGTACACATGATGTTTTGGCATAAAGAGTAAAATAGTCAGTCCAGAAATATAACCTAACATATACTTGCTTTTCCATGGTTTATTTGTTTTGTGGTATTAGGAATTGAACACAGAGCCTTGAGTTTCTTGGGAAAGTTCTCCACCCTTTGAGCCAGACTCTAGCCTTTTTGTTTTTGTTTTTGCTTCTGAGATTAGGTTTCACTAACTTTTCCATAGTTGACCTCAAACATCTGATACTTCTGTCTCTCTGCCTCTCCAGTTGCTGGGACTGAAGACACATAACATCACATTGGGGCAGAGATTCATTTTTAGTGAGATGAGGACAGACACTGTGGGTTTTCTTGAGAGGAATAAAATAACCATTTACCATGTCAGTCTCATGCAATGATGCCTTTTGCTGGCCTGTTCCGTGTATGTCATTTTTTCAGAGTCTCCATAAGTGGGAAAGTCAAATGGCATTTCAGCAATATTCACAATATTTGTTTTTAAATACTCTAACAACACAAAGCACAACAAGAATTCTTGTGTCAAGATTCCATTTCTCTCAATACAGATTTAAAGAAAAAGCTAATAAAAAATTCCAAAGTAACAAAATATATTTGATTAATGAAGCAGTTCAAACCCACGGGAGGAAAACAGTATCCCAGTTATCTGAAAGAATCTCCCATCATTATATTTCATCTCAAGAACAGGCACAGATAGTTCATTAGCAGTCTTGTTAGCACGAGTTGGTCTGTAAACCATGCTACCTTTTTCTCAGGAATACTTATATCCTATTTTTCATCTGCTTTTGAATCATTTACATGCCAACTGGGCTAATTTTAAGATCCAGCGAGTCCCTTCATTTGAACAAACCCATTGTGTTTACAAGGTTGGGCTTACTTTTAAGGAGCAAGATCTCAAGCTTACCATAAGAATGTTTAAGTTTCAGCATCAATTTTAGGAATACAATACATGGTAGGAGAAATTCAGGGAAAATGGGCAGTATTTATTGTTTTCCTCACGGTCTACCAAATACACTGACTTTTATAACACAGCAAGAAGTTTGGAACCACTGAAATGAATAGAAGTAGAATGCGCTGATTTGTACATGCCAGAACCCAGAGGCAGGAGGACTGTAAGTCTGAGACTAACCTTGGCTACAGTGTGAGACCTATATAAATAACCAAAATAAAATGAAAGGAAGAAGGAAAGTAGGAAAAAGGAAGGGGGAAAAAAAAGAAAGACACAGAGAGAAAAAATAGGAAATGATAGCTGCTTTTCATACCCTCTTGAGGATCAAACACACAGTCATCAGGAATAAATCCTACGGCCCGCAAAGCAAATCGACAAGCCTTCCGGACCACATCTTTCGTCTCATTTCGAAATTCCTCAAGGCGCTCGATCACCTAGACATTGACAAATAGGTATAATTACTGATACTAGCTATCCGTAAACAGAAAACATTTCATAAACCTTCTGAGACCTTACCTCTCCTAGTCGTAAAACTTGTGCAGCCTTAAATTCCTGCAATGTGTAGGTATGGCCTTTTTCTATATAACAAAGTCCCATAAAGCTCAATTGAAAGCATAATTCATTTATTTTAAGAAGAGCTGGTCTCAAAAACTGAGTGAAAAATAAGAGTTTATCATTAATAAAATTATCTTGCTTTTAAGATATACAATCATTTAGTAGTTTAGTAACCAGCTGTATATTTAGCTTGTGCTACAACTATAAAATGCACACATCAAGTATGAACACTTCTCCAATTTTAAAATAAATCTCTATCCAGGTATTTCAGTGTGTGTGTGTGTGTGTGTGTGTGTGTGTGTGCACGTTAGGGCTTGAACTCAGGGTCTGGGTAGTATATTTTAGCTTTTTTGCTCAAGTCTGATGCTGTGCCACTTGAACCACAGCTCCACTTCCAACTTTTTTTCTGGTTAATTGGAGATAACCGTCTCATAGACTTTCTTTCCAGCACTTTCGACTGAGCAATACTCAGATTTCAGCTTCCTGAGTAGGATTAAAGGTGTGAGGACCAGTGCCCACTCTCTTTTGGTTATTTTTTTCTATTTGCCAGTCATGGGATTGAACTCAGGGCCTGAGCACTGTTCTTGGATTTTTCTCAAGGCTAGAGCTCTACCACTTGAGCCACAGCACCACTTCCAGCTTTTTTCTATGTATGTGGTACTGAGGAATCTAACTCGGGTCTTCGTGCATGCTAGACAAGCACTCTACGACTAGGCCAGATTCCTGGCCCCTGTCTTTTGGGTATTTATGGGATGAAATTGAGGGCAAGTGATAGAAAACTGAACAGCATTTTAAATTTCATTCCATTTGCTTACTGGCTATTCATGATTTTGGTGTTAAGGATTTGGCAATATCCAAAGTAAGAACAGGAAAAGAGAGTAACAATTCTAAGAGGTTATGATACCCAGCAAAGCAAAACTTAACTTTAAAATTTCTGTGGGGAATAAATTGATTTAGAAGACTCCTTTATATTTCCTTATAACAATAAACATAAATTTCCCAATAATGCAGCAATTCCATCTCTAGGAATATGTCTAAGAAAAATGGGAACATACGTTCACACAAGAACTTGTGCATAACTGTTCATAACAAAATTATTCATAATTGTCAAAAGTATAAGTAACCCAAATATCTGTCAATAGATGGCAAGATAACAAAAACAGGTACAACCAACACATAGGTATATAATTTGTCAGTAAATTACAACAGAAATGAATCTTTAAAACATTATATTAAATAGCAGTTGCCAAGGACCAAATATTATATTATTCCATTTATATGAAATGCACAGAATAGGCAAATCTATAGATGCAGAAAGATTGGTGACTGCCTAGAGCTCTGTGTGAGGGGGGGTAACAGAGAGTTAGGAGAAGATAAAGAATAACTATTGATAGAGATGAAATTGGTTTGGGTTTAATGGATCTATTCTGATTGCAATGATGATTGGTTATTTCTCTAAATCTACTAAAAATCAGTGAATTATATACTTTGGGTATACTTTGAAGTACATAGCATGTCAATTACATAAATAATGAAGTTATAAGAAAATGTATAGATAGGTTATATTTTCTTTCTTTTTTTTTTTTGCCAGTCATGGCACTTGAACTCAGAGTCTGGGCGCTGTCCATGGAGTTTCTCAAGGCTATAGCTCTACCACTTGAACCACAGCACTATCTCCTTTGTATGTGGTACTGAGGAATCCAATCCAGGTCTTCGTGCATGCTAGGCAAGCACTCTACGACTAGGTCAAACTTCCAGCTCCCTAGTTTCAATTTATTCTGAACTAAAATTCTGAGTGTCTGAAAGAGGAGGAAGGTTAGAGAATTGCTGTTCCACTGTGCTCAAAAGTATACACAACTTTCCTGACCCACAACAAAGGAGACAACAGATTTAAGACTCTGTGGTGCTTCTAATTAAAAGGGGCACAGGCAACACTCATACAATTTTTGAATTGTTCAGCTCTTACTTGAATTCAGAAACATCCCTATATATTGCTAGACTTCTAAGTAACAATGCACAAAGAAAACTACAAATTCCTTCAATAGTGAAATATTCTCTCAGGAATAGCCTATACCGTAATAGAGTCTCTTTTTTTCTGTAATTTTTAAAGTATAACTAACAAATACATACTTGGTTAACAATAAACAAATTTTTTTGTAAAGATTTACGACATCCAGCAATTTTCTTTGAGCGGACGTTCTTCTTCCATACATTAAAAGCTTTCCATTTCCGGAAAAGTGAAAATATGGGAATCTTAGTGAGTTCTTTGTGATATTGATATTCCTTTTCCCATCGATCAATTTCGATAAATTCAACGTCATCGTTGCAAACATGTGTCACTGCCTTTTGGCTAATAGTATAGTAGTCATTTTTATTGATATTGTCAAAATTTACAATTCTATAAACAAATAAAAGTTGGAAAAATTAATAAAACATTAAATACAAAATTAACAATTGATGTACATTTGACAACAAATAATACTTAAATTCTGACAAAATTCTAACCACTTTTAGGTTAAATAAATGACTCAGTAAAAGAAAAGGAACTGGTTTCCTTCCCTTTCCTTATCTTTCTTTTCCCTCTCATTCCCCCTCTCCCTTTCCTTCTCCTCTTTTTCTTTTGCCGATACAGGCCCTCAAGGCCCATATGCTTGTTCAGCTTGCTCAGATGTGGCAATTCCAAACTTGAGTTGTATCTCTAGTCAGTTTTTTTTTCCTGGTTATTTTAAGGATTTGGAATCTCAAAGAGTTTTTTTGTTGTTTGTTTGTTTTTGTTTTTTTGGTCGGGGCTGACAATGAACCATGATTCTCCATATGTCAGTCTCCTGAGAAGCAAGAATTACAGGTGTGAACCACAGACACCTGGCTGTGTAGCTGTTTTCTTAAAAATTAGGGGCCAGGAATTTGGCCTAGTGGTAGATAGAGTGCTTGCCTAGTAGGCACGAAGGCCCGGGTTTGATTCCTCGATACCACGTGCAGAAAAAAGCCAGAAGTGGTGCTGTGGGTCAAGTGGTAGAGCTCTAGCCTTGAGAAAGCCCAAGGACAGTGCTCAGACTCTGAGTTCTAGGCCCAGGACTGGTAATGTATATATAATTTATTGTTGCAGCTATTTTTAACCAGCTGGGTATATAACAGCTGAACAACTGGCCTTGGCAAAATCACTGATCATTACAGTTAGATGACTTTTATTTCCAAACAATTCTGTTATAGATCCTTTAAATTTAATAGACCTGTATGAGAGGAATATGGAACTGAGTTTATATCTAGCATAGAAACTTTGATCCAACTGACATTGTATGAGAAATATAAAAGAAAATATGGGTTAGATAGGATTCAAAGACCCACATTAAGCTAAAGCATATGTCCATTATATTGTGTGTGTTCACTTCTATCGAACACTTCCAGTCTGTTCCTGTCCATTTAGAACAGCTTTCAGGCCACTGACAAGACACCTAAACTATATGCAACAAATTCATGCACCTATGGATCACCAGTTTCTATGGGTTGAAGTAAAATCTCTTATGCTTTAGGCCTATTAATCAAAAAGCTAAAAACAACAGGCACAAATCATTGCTATTCTAAATTTATTTTTGTTTCTGTATAAGTAAGTTTTAGAGTTTGGGCCATCTAGGACTAGGAGGGGAGCTCATGGAAACTGAGAACTGTCCGTGGGAACACTAGAAGAGCTGTGGAGATTAGTGAGGGGCTGGTCCAATGCTATACCCCAATGTCTTTCACCTGCTTTGCTTTCCCCTGCTCCCAACATCTGACCCTTTTTGTCTGTGTTCGAATTAAATCAACACTAGAATGTCTGGGGAAGAAATGACAGGAATTGTATTCTGCTCTGAGGTTGACGCACAACATTTGAAATGGGATTCCCGCCCCCCCTGCCAATTTTGGACATAAGTAGATATTGGAATGCTTCTCTCCAAAATGTGAAACTTCAACTTGCCACTGAAATCATAATTGATTTCAGATGTTTCATTAACATCAGACAGCAAACCAAAATGAGAGCAAACAGCTGACCCTGGTCTTGGTGCCTGTCTGGAACACTTACTTTGTGTAGTCTGTTTCTACAGACTGTGATGGTGGATGTGGTCTGCGATGAACTTCATGTTAATGCTCAATGCCACAGAGGAACGGTATTTCCACTTGAGATATCATTCTTGAAACTCAAAGCTTTCCCCCTTTTTCCTCATTTCTACTCTTCATAGGACAAATGAATATATATATATATATATTGCATTATCAACGTAATTATCAACCGGGATGCTTACTAAACATCTAGACTTCTAGGCTAAATGGAATCAGCCAGCCACTGGTGGCTCATGCCTGTAATCCTAACGACTCAGGAGGCTAAGATCAGAGTTTGAAGCCAACTCTTGGGAGGAAGTTCTGTGAGACTCTTCCATGCAATTAAGCATTAAAAAGTTGAATGTGTATTTAACTGAAAACGCCCTGCTCATCACCTTTTCAATAAAAATAAAATAAATAAAAAAGAGGATGTGAAGTGTAATTCAAGCAGTGGAGTACCTGTCTGAGTGGAAAAGACAAGTGAGAGCTTGAGGCTCTGTGCTCAAGAAGCAGTACTGGCACAGAAAACAAAACAAACCAGCACGGAATCCGAATCTTCATGTATTCTGAGACTCCAGGTGAACAAGTTTCCTGAATGATAATGGCAGATAGTGTCTGTGATCCACTGAACTTTATTGGAAACAACAGAAACACTGCAAGCTTTCCGTCATACCTTCACTTGACGATCAATGTCCTGTGTTTCCCTTCCTTGAACCTATCTTTCATGTTTTCTCCAAAAACAGATGGAGAAGCTGAACGTCACACTTTTCTAACTCTCCTAGTCTTCTTGCTCCTCTATATATCTAAAACATACAGAATTCTCTAGCTTTACAAAAGGCTTGTTCTTGATCTTAACTGCCCAAGTAATGATTTAAATGTCCTATCTTCTTCCTTCTATTAAATCTCCTTTAGAGTGCCATGTATTAGTGCTTATGCATCTCATCCATTCCAGAATTTCTCAAACTTTTCAAGAACCAACTTTGTTCCTCACTACTCTATCATAAAATTCTTATAAAGATCAGCAACAATTTCCTTCAGGCTCAGTCCAGTTATAGTAATATTCTTAAAAGTGATTCTCTCCAAAATATGACACTTCACATTTTGTGATACATTAGGAAGCTGTAAGGTTAAGAAAGTAGGATTGAGAAAAGTACTGCACAGGGCTGGGAGTTTAGCCTCGTGGTAGAATGCTTGTCTAGCATGCACGAAGACCCGGGTTTAATTACTCGGTACCACATTCATATAAAAATCCCAGAAATAATGGTGTGGCTGCAGTGGTAGAGCTCTAGCCTTGAGAAAGCCCAAGGACAGTGCCCAGGCCCTGACTTCAAGGCTCAGGACTGGCAAAAAAAAAAAGTGCTGCACAAACTATGAGGGCAGATACAGTTTTCTCTGTGTGTGTGTGTGTGTGTGTGTGTGTGTGTGTGTGTGTGTGTGTGTGTGTGTGTGTGTGTGTGTTGGTCATAGGGCTTGAACTTAGATCATGGGCACTGTCCCTGAGCTTTTTCTGCTCAAGACTAGAGCTCTACCACTTTGAACCACAGAACTACTTCCAGTGTTTTGGTGTCTCACAGCATTTCCTGCCTGGGTTGGTTTTGAACATGATTTTACTACAGAAACTTCTTCTGTCCACCTGTAATGAAATTTAGACGTTAAGGTTTCTATGAATTTTGTGAAGTATATGTGTCTTATTTAAGAGAATTTCATAGAGTACTTGTGGTGGAAATTATAAATGGCCATTTTTACTTCAGAAATAATTCAAAGTGAATTTACTAAAGTTCTACAAACCAAAGCAAAACAAAACTGCCACCACCAAAAAATTAAATAAAACAAAACAAAACTCTGGAATTAATTTTTGGTTTTGTGAAGCAATAATGTGTGGCCTGTTATTTCAAAGAGCATTTCTGTAACCCTCCTCCAGTAATAGGAAATGTCTTGGTTCATCTTTAAACTAGTTTCACTGAAGTATGAATTTCTTCATATGACTCTTCTGCCTAGAGACTTTGGTTAGCCTCTTCTGGCTTTTGTTATTAAATCCAAATTGTTCTGCCACATGTTTGTGGTATTCTCCTGCTCCAAGGTAAATTACTTTATCATTTTGTGCCTCATTTATGACAGAGATGATACTTGGATCTATCTTAGTGTGAAGGTTAAGTAATTCAACATATGTAAATGTCTTGGAGTATTGAGAATGTACGCGCACCATCAAATCATGATGCTTGGCCATGTGAAGCATCACAAAGTGGGTGTATGATCCAGCTATCTAGCCAGCAGCCTTCTGCCATACCACATGATTACCCACAGTTACTATCCCTCCTGCTCAAGGTCCAACTGCCAGTGGAAATAAACCTACTTTTTTGGCCACCACAAATCTTTGTTCTCTAAACTGTATGTAATCTCCCTAGATTTCCAACCCTTGACCAGTTATTCATATCATTCCTGGACTGGGCAAGATAATCTATAGCACATGGTTATATGTTTACCAGGATGATATGCCAACATACTCGGACACCTCCATGAGGCTTATTCTTAAAAAAAAAACTGTTAATTTCTAACACATAACACTAAGTTGAACCTTTAGAATAAATGACAAGTAGAATTGTTTTCTCAGAGGGGCCATAGTAGGAAAACTTCTTTAGGTTTAATGAAGTATGATGAGTCTGACACGAGATGGTCTTTAAAAGATCTTTGTGGCTTACTATCAAGTACCTACCAGGCCAAAAAATTAAAAAAATATATAACTCAGTTCCTTCAGTAGATGAGCTCATTAGTCTAGAAATATAACCAGTTTCTAGAAGCAAAGGCAGTATCTGCTTCCCATTTAATCCTTCATATGGGATTGATACAAATTTTACATTTCATAAATCAGTTTGCATTTTGGGAACAAGCACTCCAACTAGCTCCCTTATTATCTGGGTTACCAGAAAACTCTCAAAAGTCAAAACTATGAAAATATTTTCAGATATGAATTAGAATGTGTGCTTTTACAATCAACTAATAAACCATTTTTCCATTATTCTCCATTTAGGATCTATGACTTCTCCAAAAACCCATAAGGAACCGTTTTAGAAACAGTAAGGTAGTGGTAAGAATAGTAATATCATTTTAGTATTGACTATTAAAACTATTCTATATATTAAAAGCCATTAAATTGTATTACATGCTATGTCACCCATTTCAAAAATCTGGCTATTATTTTTTCTTTGTTCTTAGATCTTATTTTTATTATTAATTTTAAATTTTATTACAAAGGTGATTATCCTTAAATAAACAAACCAACAACAACAATAACAACTCTCAAGCCAGATGGTCACACCTGTAATCCTAGCTAGTTAGGAGGCTGAGATCTAAGAACCACAGTTTGAAGCCTGCCTGGGTAGGATAGTCTATGAGACTTTTATCACCATTAACCACCCGAAAATCAGAATTAGATCAGTGGCTCAAAGTGGTAGAGCACTAGCTTTGGGCAGAAAAGCTCAGGGACAGCACCCAAGCCTCAAATTCAAGACCTACAACAAATAAAGCAAAAAAAGCCCCCAAACTCCTTTGTCCCTAATTCTTCTTCCCTTTAATTTCTATTTCCCTTTTGGATTCAAAAATTAGTGTGTCTATTCAAAATAGTTGGTACAACATTAGAAAAATAAATGAGAGGCACAACAGAATTCTCTGTGAATAATTTTTTGTAAACAGATAAAGGTAAATGGAAAATAAAATTGCTATTATTAGAACTCAAGTTCATTGCAGCACTATTTACGGTAGCAAAGATATGGAACCAACCCTGATGCCCCTCAGTACATGATTGGATCAAGAAGATGTGGTATTTATAGACAATGGAATTCTATGCTGCCATCAGAAAGAATGTCATTGCCCCATTTGGAAGAAAATGGAAAGACTTGGAAAAACATCATATTAAGTGAAGTAAGCCAGACCCAAAGGGACATAGGCTCAGTGGTTTCCCTCATTTGTAATAATTAGTACATGTCTAGGACTCTCTTAGCAAAGGATTACAATAGCTCAAAACCTAGGTACATAAGGCCATATAAGATGAGACTAAATGAAAGGATCTCTAGGCTATGGAAATAAGAGCTGTATCTTGTATGATTGTTGTTCTTAATGTACTATGTTATTTCTCTTCTCTTTTGTTGCCCTTTGGCTAATCTCATATTGTTACTGTATCTGACTTTGTTGCCTGGTATATTGTATACATGCTTATTTGTTTATTTGAAAAAGGAAAGGGAATGGGGGGAACAAGATGATTGGGAAGGGGTGAAGGGAGGGAAATGGGGACAAAAACATAAGAAGGGATGTCAATGTGTGAGAAGTAATGCACCTAATATTTGGTAAATGTAACTGTCACCTCTCTATATATTACCCTGATAATAAAAAAATAAAATGAGAAAAAAGAGCTCATTTACCATTGAACGCTAATAAAAATTCTTTTTGAGCACATTTATCCTTAATTAGAAGCAATATTTATAATCATATGTAAGTTTTTTATATTAAATAAATTGCCTTATAGAAGTGAACTCACTTTAGGTTATATGTATCATATTCAATGGAAGACCTTGACACTGCGGGGACCATGTAAAGAAATCCAAGGTGTTCATTCTCTTGTAATATTTTAATGATTTGCAAGGGATCACGGATGTTGGCTTTAATAACTTCTTCACGGTCATGGAAATGTAACTTAGGGTAAGTTGCAGACGTGGCCCCGAAGAGACCTCTTCTCCCGATTCTCGTACGTGACGGTTTAGAAGGAGGAGAATATACATCTTCAGAGAGTCGAGGCATCTACACAAAGCCAATGTTTTAAAAATGAGTTTTGTTTTCAAAATTAAAAAAAGGAGAGGAGGTGACAAAATATCGACCCCAGGGCCAACATCTTGAAACTGAGACATGTCAGCTCATAGTTTGAGAGTGGTACTCCTTCTTAGTGCTCTCTACTCAGACACCCAGCCCCTTCCCACACAACAATCCCAGAGTCAGCTTCCATTACCCCCCTCTCTCCTTTAACTCCATGCTTATTACATTTCAATAGTACAGGCTCTTTGGAGATTAGTCACCCCATTTGAGGAAATTTGACATAGTCTTCAATTGGCATCTATAAATATGATTGTATAAATAGACAAACGATCACTTGTTTTGGTCAGTCGTGGAGCTTGAACTCTGGGCCTGGGTGCTGTCCATGAGCTCTTCAGCTAAAGGTTACCACCCTACTCCTTGAACCACAGCTCCACTTCCTGTTTTCTAGTGATTAACTGGAGATAAGAGTCTCATGTTCTGTAGTGTCCGGGCTGGCTTTGAACCTTGATCCTCAGATCTCAGCCTCCTGAGTAGCTAGGATTATAGGCCTGAGCCACTGTGCCCACAAGTTCTACAGAACAGAAAGCATTTATGGAGGTCTTTGTTCTCTCTCTGGTTAAATATATCTTGATGGATAGTAATTTGAAAGCAATAGCCTCAGCAACTTCAGAGCTGAAGGAAACACCTTTTGGAGCTCAAGATAAAATACACTTCCTTCACTTACTAGCCAAGGGGGGTAGCAGCAGCATGGCCACTGTTCTCTGATGTGAACTAGCAGGCTCAAACTGGTATCCAGAACTAGTATGTCACCTTATCTCAAGGTTTCAACAAAGGCTGCAGTTCCCTTTCATGTTTTGATAGGATGAATATGAATATATTACCAGAAAATATATTTATTTTCATTTTTAAAAGTTTATTCCATTTCAAGTGTAAGACCCCTTCACTTGTAATTACATACTTCAGTTGGAAGATGTGATTCAATTTAGCAATCATGTATGTTTAGACTAGGGTGGAGAATAAAGAAGGCACTTGTACATACTTGTAGGACTCCTCTCTGATAGAGGCCTAGTCTAATTCAATTAGTATCTTCTTTAATTATCAGAAGATTTCTCCTCTCCCTTCCCTATCCTCCTCTCTCTCTTCCTCTATCCCTAGCCTCTCCCTTCCCTCCCTCCCTCCTTCCCTTTCTCCCTCTCTCCCCCCTCCTTTTCCCTCTCCCTCCCTTCCTTCCTTCCTTTTCCCACTCTCCCTCCATTTCTTACTTTCTTTCTTTCCCAGGAAATCTTCATTATTGCATTTCTGTTCTGAACTTGTTTTTTGAGAAATCAAAACCTGAAAAGATGATCCTCTCTTCAGAATATTCTCCTTTTGCATGGAATGTCCCTTTTCCTCATATTTGCTGTAACCACTAACATATTATTGAACTCTTCATGGGTGTGAGAACTAAAACTAGGAAACATAGTCTACAACATTCCTTTGCAGTTCAGCTCTCCTTTTTATCCAAGAAGCATATACAATCTCTCTCTTAAAGCCTGTTTTATATAAAATGAATCAATTCATAAACAATCAAATCTTTTCTGGATCTTTTGTGAGGAGGGGGTCATGGAACTTGAAGTGGGCCTGGGCACTGTCCCTGAGCTCTTCAAGGCTACCACCCTATCCCTGGGCCTGGGCATTGTCCCTGAGCTCTTCAGCTCAAGGCTACCACCCTCCCCCTGGACTTCAGCTCAAAGCTACCACTCTACCCTTGAGCCAAGCCCCACTTCCCTCTTCTAGAGGTTAATTGGAGAGAAGAGTCTCAGGTCCTTTTGTGCCTGGGCTGGCTTTGAACTTTGATCCTCAGATCTCAGCCTCCTAAGTAGCTAAGATTACAGGTGTGAGCCACCACACCCTGCTTTTTCTGGCTCTTTTTTAACTCTTTCCTTCTTCCTCTCCCTCTCTCTTTCTCCTTTTCATAGAGGTGGTATTTAGTGAAGTTATACAATTCCCATAATTTATCATCTGATTTCATCTCGCAGGAAAGTCTCACCTAAACCTATGGTGACATTCTACCTACTTTGTCTCAAGTCCTAACTACTTCAACCTTGTTTCTCAATAATGTTTTACTTACTCCTCTGAGATTAATGCAATTTAGTTCTTCAACATTTTGTACCTGAAATGAACAATAACTGTTAACACCACACACTACTTTGAGTAGTTACATGTCCTTCTACTCATTTCCACACTCTGAAATCTGCATGCAATCCTTTAGTCCTTAACTCTACATTTTTAGCACTATAGCACAATGATCAAAGCCAAGCCAAGCTAAAATGTTTGGTGGGCTTCCAAGGATCTTCTAATCAAAACCTAGAGAAATATTGGTTCTGTTGCTACCTTTATTGAAATTGTCTGTCTCTCCCACCTCTTTATTTCTTTAACTTACAAGGATGATCATTTAAAACCATGTTCTCCAGATTGCACCTCGCCTCTTATAGTCTGTTTATTATGCCTTATCAGGTAAATTCCTCCTTTACAATATCCCAAGCTACAAAAGTTGTCTTTTGAGCTCTTTTTCTCTGTTTTTATTGCCACTCACCAACGTCTTCAAATATTTCTACACTTCTTTTTTCATATATTTTTATTGTAATTAATAGAAGGGTTACATTATATTCGCCAGATAGAAGGTGCATTAATTCACATACATTGATACCCTTGCTCATGTCTTGGTCCCCATTTCCCTCCCCCCCCACACCCCTCATATCTTGTTTTCCCCCCTTCCCTATCCAATTTCAAATAACCAAATACAAATATATCCAATTCACTTCTTAATTTAAAAATACATAAAAATCGTGTAACTTCCGATGTATTCTTTCAACTTTGTTTGTGTGGGTCATCAGGCTTGTACTCTGCCTGGGCACTGTCCCTGGGTACTGTCCCTCAAGGCTACTGCCCTCCCCCTGGACTTGGGCATTGTCCCTGAGCTCTTCAGCTCAAGGCTACCATCCTACCTTTGAGCCAAGCCCCACCTCTTGTTTTCTAGTAGTTAACTGGAGATAAGAGTCTCCAGGTCCTTTTGTGCCTGGGCTGGCTTTGAACCTTGATCCTGAGATCTCAGCCTCCTGAATAGCTAGGATTACAGGAATGAGTCACTACACCTGGCTCAATTTCTTTTGACATGGGAGAGGATGGTCCAAAGACTTACTGTGTAAGTTTTCCTTAAATAAGAACAAATGGAACATACTTCCCAAATAATCTTTAAAAAAAAAAAAAGATTCTAGCCAGTGCCAGTGGTTCACGCCTGTAATTCCAGCTACTTCGGAGGGTGAGGATCATGGTTCAAAGCTAGCCTGCGCAGAACAGCCCATGAGGCTCTTGTCTCCAATTAACTACCAGAAAAGCTATAAGTGGCGCTGTGGCTCAAGTGGTAATATGCTAGTCTGGAACAAAAAAGTTCAGGAATAGCGCCTAGGTATTGAGTTCTAACTCAAGGACAGGTAACAAAATAAAAAGGGGGGTTGGAGGGAGGGAGAAAGGAAGGAAGGGAGGGAAGATTCTGTTACTATCTGTATGCTACAATATTAGCCATGCTATATTAAACAAAAGTGAAATGAAAGGGAATAATTATCTTAACATCATACCTTTTTTTTCAGAGTCTCTTGAATCTCCAATGATGCAGAAAATGATTTGCTAGAACGTCTCTCTGCTCCTGATGGTCTAAGGACTCCATAAGTCATTAACTGATACCGGTTCTGTTCATATATGTATTCTGGCTGCTTGTGATCTTGGTATTGTTTTAACACTGGCTTTGGGAAATAGAACAATCCCGTTAGTATTAGTGTGAACTTGGCTTAATCTTCACTACTACTGGACTCTTTCCCCATTGGAATTTGACCCCACTGTACTAGCATCCTATCAAACACACAGTCCTGACAATAACAACCACTCTTGCCCATTCCTGACCTGTAACTCATGTGAGACTTCTCTTCTTGGATTTTAAACTTTAGCAATGAATATGTAGAAGTAAGGTTATCTGAGAAAATCTTAGAGGCATGAAGCCACAACAATTCCTAATTATCTGTGACAAACCCTCATCATTTGCTATCACTCTATCCTCACCACGGAAAGCATGGAAGGCATTGGGGCAGCAAACAATAAAATGGAGACACAAATCTATATAAAGAATCAATGAAACAAAAACTTGATCAGTCAAAAGCATAGATAAAATTGACAAGCTATTGGCCAATCTGACCAAACACATAAGAGAAATTACCCAAACAAATAAAACTAAGGATTACAATGGGGATATCACAACAAATACAAATGAAATCCTGAAGATCAGGAGAGAATCCTTTATAAAAAAAAAACCTTTATTGAAGTGAACTGGAAAATCCAGTAAAAATGATTTATTTCTAGATAACATCAACCTAATGTACCAAAGATCAAACCAAGAGGAAATAATCCACCTTAATAGAGCTATGACAAGCAAGAAGTTTGAAACAAATTACTCTCCCCCAAAAGAATCTCCCAAACCTGATAGATTTGTAGCTGTATTTTATAAGAGCTTTAAAGAAACTAACACTAATGCTTCTCAAATTTTCCACGAAATACCAAACACATTCTATAAAGCCAACACTATACTTATTTAAAACAAATCAGGGATACAACAACAACAAATACAAATTCAGAGAACTATAGACCAATCTGTCTCTTTCTCTCTCACACACACAGGTATGTTCACAATAACCTAAAGAATACGTAAGAATAAACCTAACTAAGGAAGTAAAGGATCTCTACATACAAACTACCAAACCTTAAAGAAAGAAGTTAAAGAATCTGCCAGAAGGTAGAAAGATCTCCCATGTTCATAAATTGGCAGAATTAATATGGTGAAAAAGGTCATATTGCTAAAGATTCTCTACAAACTCAGTATAATACTCATGAGAATTCCAATTCCATTCTTTGCAGAGATTAAAAAAATAGGTATTACAAAAATAAAATCAATACTAAAATTCATATGAAAGGCCTTAACAGCAAAAGTAACCCAAAGGAAAATAAAAGCAATGATGAAGTTATCAGAATATCAAACATCAAATGATGCTAGAGAGAGCCTTAGTAACAACGACAACAAAAAAGTGTAAATACAAAACAGACATGAAGAGCAATGGAAAATTATTTTCAGGAACACGAATAGATGTTTGTCTCAAAAGATAAAGATCACATGTTCTCACTCAGTTTTGTAGTATAAAAGTAAAATGCTGCTGGTGCTGATGAATATTATATAATAGCAATGGCAATGAGATATGAATGTAAAAGGAGAGTTGCATAGCAGGGTATCAGTGAGGGCAGGGTGGGGGAAAAAAGGAGTTTAAGAGGTGAAGAAGATTGATGTTGTATGTGTATGTGTGTGTGTATGTGTGTGTGTGTGTGTGTGCATGTGTGTGTGTGCGTGCGTGTGTGCCCATAGCACAATGAATCCTACCAGATGTTAAATAAAATAATTAAAGATGGTTTGGGAGGAATAAAAATGTGACTTCCCATCTGTAGGAGACATAATACAGTGACACTGTTAGAAAAGATCCTTATGAGTATGGTAGCGCACATTGTAACTCTGATACTGGGAATTGTAAATCAGAATGAGTTACATAATGAGTCTCTGTCTCTAAAAAGAAAATAAAAGATATTGGCTGGGAGTTTGGCCTAGTGGTAGAGTGCTTGCCTAGCATGCATGAATACCCGGGTTCAATTCCTCGGTACCACATACATAGAAAAAGCCAGAAGTGGTGCTGAGGCTCAAGTGGTAGAGCTCTAGCCTTGAGAAAGTCCAAGGACAGTGCTCAGGCCCTGAGCTCAAGCCCAGGACTGGCAAAAAAAAAAAAGATATTATATGTATGACTCATGGATCAGAAAAAACTCCTGCAAGCTTATTTGAAACAATCCCTTTGTGTACCAGTATTTATTGTATAATCTTATTTTCAATTATGTATTTATACATACTCATGTGTATGACCTACGATCTAAAGGAGCCTCTTTGTCCACTAGAAAGCTTAGTTCATCACTGTGTTTCCTAATTTAATATCTGTTGAAACAACTTCATCAATATTTTTTTGATTTGTAAGGTTTACATTTGTTATTTGTCAGTTAAGAGTCTGAAAATGACATTCATCTCCCAAATAAGTAGCATAACTCCCTTTGTAGCTAAAAAGTGGCTAAAATGCCTCCCCTTCCCTTCCTTTCCTACTCCCCTTACCCTTCTCTTCCTCTCTCCCTTTCTCCCTTTTTTCCTCCTTCTTCCCTCTCTCTTTCCTTCCCTTCCATCCATCCTTCTACTTACCAAAGGCTCTAGTTTTACCGGCTGCTGTCGTTTTCTTGTCCTCTCCTGAGCTTTTGTACTGTGCCTAAATGTCACAGTCTGTCTCTCAGACTCGATTTCTGCAGGCATTACAGCATTCCATTTTTCCTTTGCTTTTGAGCCACGTGTTTTTGGAAAGTCGGGATGTGCCACAAGATCTTCCAATTTTTTCAGGTCAATTTCACTATCTGTGGCCTGATAAGCCATCCTTACTCCTGGAAAAGATAAAGAAAGAAAAGGAAAAAAGAAAAGTGGAACAAAAGGATTGGGGAGAAGGATATGTAGAAGAGGGAGACTTAACGAGTGAGAGCTCTCTCGTATCTCCCAAAGAAAGACAAACTTATCCCAGAGTAAATGAAAATTAAGAACTGTTCCTGAGCTTCAAGGACCCCTGGGCTGGGACTGGAGATGTGTATTTCTAGCAAGTGCCTGGTAATACTGATAGTACTTCAAGACATATCTTGAAATTGAAGAGAGGCCTGACAGCTTTTCAGAAAACCCTACTAAATTTAAAAAGGGAAAAGAAACTTCTTAAAGTCAGACACCAACTCTTAGCTGCTGCCATGCAGCCCTCAATAGGCTGTCCTGTGCCAGACTGCCCGGAGGGGTTTCTGGTTTGTCTGCTTCCATTGTGGTGAAGATAAACACTTGACAAAAAGCTTGCCCAACCCACAGACCCCGCTTTTAGCAGTGCACACTTTATGGTGCACAGGGATACTGCAAAATGGACTGTCCTCAGAAGTGAAGCCATGGCTCGTCTGTACAGCCAGACCCAGAGTTCCCCTACCTCAAGTATGTTGGCACCCTTGAATAAATGAGGGTGCCTTGGCTCCTTAGTCTTCACTGAGGGCACCCCTAGGAACCTCTTAGTAGGGTTGTAGCTGGCTGGCAAACAACCTGGGGATTCTTTCTCCCTTGCTTATTTGAATGGCCTGTTTTTTTCTCCTAACCAAGAATCCTGTAATGGGCTGAACATATATCATACCCCAAACAAACCCGTCTTCCTTTTGTGTGCCTTTGGGACTCAGACTATAATCCATTCCTTTTATCTTTCTTCAGGATCTGGATTCTTAATTTCTTTTTAATTTCTCTCTCATACAGAAGGATTTCTGGATCTGCCTCAGTTTTTCCATTAGCCCCAATGTCTCACTTTAAGTAAAAAAGCAAAATAACATCTCTCCCTCTCTCAAGTTTGCCAAACTGGCAGCTTTGCAGTTCATTACAAATGTTGCTGAACGGTACGAACAGCTTTGAGGTTTATCAGCTGTACTGAGTTGCTGTATTAGCCACAAAGCCTTGCTAACAAAGTTGTTCTGTTCTGTTCCTGGTTACCTATGTATGCTTAAGAATGGAAATTCCAATTGTGGTGGCATAAATACAGGTATTTTCTAAAACTATGTTATTCGAGTTTTAAAAGTTTTCTAAGAGGGGCTAAGAATGTGGCTTAGTGATAGAGTGCTAGCATGCATGAAACTCTGGATATGATTCCTCAGTACCACATATACAGAAAAGGCCAGAAGTGGTGCTGTGGCTCAGGTGGCAGGGTGCTGGCTTTGAGCACAGAGAGGTTCAGGGATAGCGTCCAGGTCTTGAGTTCAAGCCCCAGGATTGTTTAAAAAAGTTTTCTAAGAGTTATTTCAAAATACAGATTAAAGGGAAAATCAGTAAGGACATAAGGAAGTGAAAAAAGATATGCCTCGAGTTTTCTAAGACAGAGCTTCTAAAACAGTGTAAAGGGAGACTTTGGAAAGATAACTGAGGAAACAGAAGAATGGTTTACTTTAGATAAGAAAGGATTTGGGAAGTAAGAATTATATTAAATGTTTGGAAGGAAGAAATTAATATAAACTATGGAAAGTTCAAGTAGCAGATGGTGTAAGTAGCAGATGGTGTGTGTGTGTGATGAGTTTTATATGATAGAACATATAAAACAGTAAACTTGGCATGTAATTGTCTATCACTGAAAATGACTGTTACTAATATCTCTGTTCCCTAAATGTATAAGCCACCTTGGATACAAGGCTGGAAAAAACATCAAGTAAGCCTGTATCCAAGAGCTCCTGCTTATAAAAGACCTAGTGACATCTACAATGCTGTCAGTAATAATTAGTATGCACTGGAAATAACTGGATTATTTAATAAGTTGTTGTTTCAAACTTCCAATGTAACTACTCTTAAATCTTTTGTCATTACGAATTCAACCCTCTGTTCCATTCAAGGCAGACTCAAAGAAGTTCCTGACCAATTGCATAGCAGCTGTCTCTCAGCCAGCAACCCAGGAATATGGAAAAGCCTTTTTTTTGTACTCAAAATCTTAATATCGGATTCTGAGAGTGCAAGACCTCTTCTCCCCTCATCAACCTTATATCAGCAGGAAATAGCCAGACAAGACAAAGGCACACACTTCTCTTTGTTACACTTTTCCAACATCAGGGATGATGGAAAATGACTAACTAAAAGCACTCATCTTCCCCCATGACAGCCATAGCTTAGAACTGTCCTTGCCATGTACATATGGCCATATAAGATGAGGCTAAATGAAATGAGTTCCAGGATATCTTTGTGATTGTTGTTCTTAAAGTACTATGTGAATTGATTGCTTTTCTTTTTTCCCCCTTTTGGTTCATCTCATGTTGCTACTGTATCTGACTTTGGTACCTAGTATATTGTATATAGGTTTACTTGTTTACTTGAAAAATGGAAGGTAAGGGGAAAACAAGATGAGTGGGAGGGGGTGAGCGGGAAGGAAAGTGGAAGAAAAACATGGGAAGGGGCAACAATATTCAAGTAATGTACCCACTACCTGATGAATGTAATTAACCCCTCTATACATCACTCAGACAATAAAAAAAGAAAGTAAAAAAATAAAGAATTGTCAGGGTGGTAGTTTGGCCTAGTGGTAGAGTGCTTGCCTAGCATGCATGAAGACCCAGGTTTGATTCCTCGGTGCCACATACATAGAAAAAAGAGCCGGAAGTGGTGCTGAGGCTCAAGTGGTAGAGCCGTAGCTTTGAGAAAACCCAAGGACAGTGCTCAGGCCCTGAGCTCAAGCCCAAGACTGGCAAAAAAAAAAAAATTAGTTAAAAAAAAGAATTGTCCTTGCCAACGACCCTGTTGAATCATCTCTACACCCCACCCCACCTAAAAAAATGCACCAGCAGTCTTGGAGGAGAGCCTGAAACCAAGGCCACATCTGATGCTGAGCCAGCTAGTGAACAAGTCCCCTGTTAAAATAATATTGCACACCCACCCTGCCTCTATCTCACTGTTTCTGCCTCCTTGGTAATATTTCACTCTGCCTAACATTTAAAGAGACCAGAGTTGTAAGGAAGTACATTTACCTCACAGCCAAGGGCTGAAGGAAACAGTGGGCTTTCCCAGGCTTCACTCGTGAATAAAGCCTATTGGTCTGCTGAGTTTGCTTTTTCTTCTTTACTCTGATACCCTCATCACTCAGTTTCCTTACATTGAGCCACACCAGCATAGAATTGGAAGGATGCTATGGAGATCAGTTTCCCAGATTCCAGTTCACAAAACAACTAAACAACTTCTGAGGTACTTAATTTAAAAAAACTAGGCAACTTGAGCCGGGCACAGGTGCTCAGGACTGGTGTGTGTATGTGCGTGCTCGCACCCTCCCCCCCCACAAAACAATCAACCAACTAACAACAGCAATAACAAACCAAAACAAGGCAATAGGGAGGTCTTAAGATTAACTCCTAAAACAGTGTTTGTGCTTTTATGTATATCACTGAAAGTGATTGCTAAAGTGCATATTCTGATTCGCACATTTTCATACACTAAGATTTTAGCAAAGTCCTATGACAGTAGAATTATGAGCTTTTTGTACTGGACACGTGCTGCTTTAAGCCCTCTTATGCTAGAATATTATTTTGAAGGATATTATCTAACGGGATGAGAGTGTGTATGGTGCAGAGACATAACTGGGTTTACTCTAGCTCAGAGCTGGCCAACAGAAATTTGAGAGCCTTCTTTTTGCTGTTAAAACTTTGCAAGTAAGCACATGAAAACAAAACAGGTGAAATTAGTGTTTTATGTAACAGATTTATATTAACAGATTGCTAGTATAAACGTTATAACTTGGATATTTTATTTTTTGGTATTACTGCATCTTCAACATCCAATGTGCAGTTTTACATTTAGATCCCAATGCAATGCTGACTGACCTCATGTAGTGGCTACACATCAAATAACTCAGGCCTAGATTTGACCCCTGCTGTGAGATCTGGGACACGCCCCTTGATGCGTCCCCTTCCTTTCCACTCCTCTAAATACTGGATAATCACAGACATGCCTTCCCATGAGCTTTCCCTGCCTCACTGTGCCTTTCCTACTGTGCATTGAAATTGTGCTGAATTTCTGGCCTAGAATTAGGAGCTGGATCTCAAGGTTTGGCTCCAAGGTACTCACCAGGTCTGACAAGAGCAGCTGCTCCTGCCTGGTCTCTGAGTAAGAAGTCTGTCTGCTCAGGTGCAGAAAAAGTTTCCGGTTGCCTAGCAGCCACCAGGCCCTCAGGGACGCTCCCAGCACCGCGCTGCGACCTGTCGTCGTCAAGGCAACGCCTCCGCGGTCTGAAGTTCCGGGTCCCGGAGTGCCACAAGTGGTAGAGCCAATCAGCGTTTCCGCAGCGTCTGACGTCACCAGTTGCTAGAGAGCCAGCCCCAGTCGCGTGCGTTTCCTGATGAGAACTGAAGGCTGGCTGGGTGGGTTGTGTAAGCCTCGCAGGCAAAGACCTGATTAATTCAGCTTTTTAGCTGGACTATTGACTGTCCAAGTTGGTCCCAATTGATTGCAAGAATCTTCAGGAGGCTCAAGGCTGACTTGAGCCTTTCTTGATTCTTTGATTGCAAGAATGGAGAGTCACAAGTGAGGAGTGTGTGTTCTGTAGACCACTGGAGTCCCATTCTTGCATCTCTGCACCAGTGGCCAACAATATCTTATGGGGCAAGGAACCCGAGCTCTTCTTGGTCTCAAACGCCACCGTGTCCTTTCAATTAATGTTCTTTGTCACTTGGAAAGTTACCTAGTGTCTCATATCCCAGGAACCACTAACATGGGGTCTCCATATCCTGTTTGCTGAACTCCAGGCTTTGGTCTCACATTTTGTCTCGCTTCTGTTCAACTCCCAGACACTCGATTACTGTTGCTAATGCTGTACAGAAGCCACCCACGGAGTCGAGATTCTTAGTGCAGGTTCCCCCCACCCCCACTGCCGGGGAAGCAAACCTCCCTCCTCTAGAAGGACCTTCCAGCACACAGAAAACACAGCCCCAAATCCACATCCATTATTTTGGTGGCTACATAAGTGATCTTAGAATGTGTATCACCACATATATATTATATCAATCAATAAACATGAGTAAGATTCTATTTCTTGTGCTAGGTGCTGGTGAGTCACACCTGTAATCTTAGCTACTCAGGAGGCTGATATGGGAGGATTGTAGTTTGAATGCAGCCCAGTGTGTAAGACTCTTATCTCCAATTAACCATCTAAAAAAACAGAAGTGGGGCTGGGGCTCAAGAGGTAGAGGGCTGTCTGGCTGTCTGAGTAACAAAGCTAAGAGACAGTGGTCAGACCCTGAGGTCAAGCCTAGAACAGGCACAGATGGGACTTTCTACACATTGAGTTCTCAGGCTGCATGGCAGGCCTACTAAATTAGAACATCCAGAGTTCGTGTTCATGGGAAACATATGCAGAAGTCCTTACCGATGACTAACATGAATATCTCTGTCTAGGACCCACATCGGCAGGGAAAACATGCAATGGTTGTAAATTGAATTAAGTAGTGACATGAAAGATTTGTATAACATGGTTGTATTTTTATAAGCTTTGATATATATTCAACAAGAAAGGAATATTCTACTATAACACTAAGGAAAATCAATTATTTTTTTTAAAGTTAATACCAGAAAACATAAGAAAGCATGAATATGGCTGGGTCAGGAACAGAGGTGGAGGATTTTACCTGGGGTAAATGGAAGGAAGATGGCAGTGCATTGGTAAATTCGAAGATTTGGGCCAGATTTATTCTGTGTTGCATTTGAAACAGGCAATGTGGCCAGCTGTTAGGAAGGATTGTCATGAGGGATCTGTGATTTACTCTTGCCTTGAATTTCCACAGTGGAATTTGTTTGCTTAAAACTCTTTAAATTTCACTGATGCTTATATGTACATATATCTTTCTCAGTAGCTTTGATCAGATTGTTAAAAGAATGTGTGGTCTTCTGCATCGAGAACTGTTCTTGCTTAGCAGTCCTTTGGGCTCTAACTACAAGACATAGGATTTCTCTCCTTTCCTTCCCCTTCCTTTCCCTTCCTCCTTTATTTTTCCCCTCCCTCACTCCCTCCCTCTCTCTTTTCCTTCCTTCCTTCCTTCCTTCCTTCCTTCCTTCCTTCCTTCCTTCCTTCCTTCCTTCCTTCCTTCCTTCCTTCCTTCCTTTTTTCAGTACTGGTTCTGGGGCTGAACTTAGGTCCTGGATGCTGACCCTGAGCTTTTTCTGCCCCCCCCTCCTCAAAACTAGTGCTCTGCCACTTGAGCCATAGTTCCAATTCTAGCTTTTTGAGTAGTTAATTGGTGATAATGTCTTACAGACTTTCAGTATCAAGGTTGGATTCCAGCCATGATTCTCACACTTCAGGCTAGTTTTACGGGAACCACTAACAGGGACCTGACACAGGAATTGAAGAGCTGCTTAACAGGCCATTGGGCTTAGATAAGGGTTTTTTTTGTTACTTTATTGCCATCTTGTGGTCTAATGGATGTACTGCTAAAAGAAGTAGCCTGAAAATTTCCAAGGAACTTAAACCATTCAATTATGAATGTCAATAATTACTACAAAATTTCCTTCAGTGTTGATCCTTTTCCTTCAAAATGTTGAAATGAATATGTTTGAATGAGAAACTCAGGCTAAGGTGAGATAATTAAAAGTCCTTTGTAAAGAGAAGTTTCCTTCTTCCCCAAATGATTCTTACGTGTGGCATTCTGAACACCTCTGGCATAGTGCTTTGCTAGTCAGCCTATGATTCCTGAGCCAGAACATTCCTTTGAACTCTCTAGACAAGTAGAATGTCAAGCTCTGCTCAAGTTTACTTTATCAGTATGTATTGTATTTCCCAAATGGTCTGTTGCATGTTGAAAAGTACTGTTACAATGAACCCATAGGTACTGAGGGTAGGACTGCTGGATATGCAAGGCGGGAATGGGCAGTGGGCTTCCCATCTCAAAATTACTTCCTGTTATAAGAAATGCTTTACTTCTGAGTTGTTGTTAGATTGCTAATTATAAAAAAAAGAAATCTTGAGGCCAGGAGTTTGGCCTAGTGGTAGAGTGCTTGCTTAGCATCCACGAGGACCCGGGTTCGATTCCTCGGTACCACATACACAGAAAAAAGCCAGAAATGGTGCTGAGGCTCAAGTGGTAGAGCTCTAGCCTTGAGAAAGTCCAAGGACAGTGCTCAGGCCCTGAGCTCAAGCCCATGACTGGCAAAAAAAAAAAGAAATCTTTTTGGTGGAGTCAAAACCTACTTGTTTTGGTTAATTCTCTAAACTGTTTCCTATCATCTGTTTAAAAGTAATTGATAGGCACTGGAGGTTCATGCCTATAAATCCAAACTATTGAGGAGACTGAGCTCTGAGGATCATGGTTCACAGCTAGCTTGGACAGGAAACTCCACAAAACTCTTATCACCAATGAGCTACTAATGAACTATTAGAAAAACATCAAGAAATGGAGCTGTGGCTCAAACAGTAGAGCACTAGGCCATGAACAAACAAGTTCGGGAGAGTGTCCAGAGTCTGAATTCAAGCCCAAGTATTGGCACAAAGATAGATAAACAAACAGATGAATTAATAAACGAATGTTTTAGCTACTTGGGTAACAGAGATCACAACAGTATGGCTCGAAGCTAGCCTAGACCGAAAAATGAAAAAAAAAAAGTTCTTTCATTTAATTATTTATTTTTGTCGGTCTGGGCCTGGGCTCTTCAGTTCAAGGCTACCGCCATACCCCTTGAGCCACAGTACCACTTCTGGTTTTCTGGTGATTAATAGGAGATAATCTCACAGACATTTTAGTGGCCAGGTTGGCTTTGAACCTCGATCCTCAGATCTCAGTCTCCTAAGTAGCTAGGATTACAGGCGTGAGCCACTGCACCCCAGCAAGAAAAAAGTTCTTGAATCTCCATTGTGACCAATGGCTGGATGTGGTGATGCATACCAGTCATTTAAGTGATGTTGGAAAGCACAAATAGGGCTGAAATCCAGGCCAGCCTGGTCCTAAGGAAAAAGTAAGATCTTATCTCCAAAATAATCAACAGAAAAAGAGCTGGTGGTGAAACACAACAAATCAGAGAAAGTCTGGATAAGTGGGACTGCATTAAACTGCAGAGCTTCTGTATGGCAAAAGACATAGCTAGCAAACTAACTAGAAAGCCTACAGAATGGGAGAAGATCTTCACCAACCATACAATGGACAAAGGCCTCATCTCTAAAATATATCAACAGCTCAAAAAATTGAATCACTTCAAAACTAGTCTCAAAAGAAACAACCATCCCATTAAAAGATGGGCCAAAGACTTAAAGAGAGTCTTCTCTTAAGAAAAAATAAGAAAGGCCTATGGACACATGAAGAAATGCTCAACATTTCTGGACATAAAAAAAAAATGCAACTCAAAACAACTCTAAGATTCCACCTCACTCCAGTTAGAAAGGCCAGGATCAAGAAATCAAATAACAACAGATGCTGGAGGGGATGTGGCCAGGAGGGATCACTACTACACTGTTGGTGGGAGTGCAAACTCATTCAACCACTATGGAAAGCAGTATGGCAGTTCCTCAAAAGACTAAACATAGCGCTCCCCTATGACCCAGCAATTCCACTACTTGGCATTTACCCACTCATCCAGAAACAAGGACATACTAAATCCACTAGCACAATGATGTTCATTGCAGCACTATTTACCATAGCAAAGATATGGAACCAGCCCAGATGCCCCTCAGTTGATGAGTAGATCAACAAGATGAGGTATTTGTACACAAAGGAATTCTATGCCGCTGTCAGAAAGAACAACATTGCCTCATTTGTTAGGAAATGGAAAGACAGAAAAAAATATTAAGTGAAGTAAGCCAAACTCAAAGGAACATAGGCTCAATGGTTTCCCTCATTTCTCATAATCAGTAGAAACCTTGGGCTCTCCTAGCAGAGATTTACAATAGAACAAAACCTAGATACATAGGACCATACAGTATGACGCTAAATAAAAGGACCTCCAGGGTATAGAAACAAAAGCCATGTAATGAGTGATTGTTATTCTTAATGTACTATGTTATCTCTCATCTCTTTTGCTGTCCCTTGGTTATCTCATATTATTACAGTATTTTACCTTGTTATCTGATATACCGTATATATGTTTATTTGGTTATTTGAAATAGGATAGGGAAGGGGGAAAAATAAGGTGAGGGGTGGGGGTTGGAGGAGGGAAATGCACCTTCTATCTGGTGAATATAATGTAACCCTTCTATTAATTACAATAAAAATATATGAAAAAAAAGAGCTGGTGGCTTAGGTGGTAGAGTGCTTGCTTACTGAGAGGCGCTGAATAGTTAAAAACCCTCATACTACTACCAGAAGAAAGATTCATGATCTTGCTGCTGCTGCTGCTGCTGGTGTGTGTGTGTGTGTGTGTGTGTGTGTGTGTGTGTGTGTGTGTGTGTGTGTGTGTAATAAACCATGCCGTAAATACAGAGTGTAGTCATTCATTTAGGATAAATTAATATTCTGACTTTAGTAGATTAAAAGTAATAGGAAACTTCTCATTATTGTTAACTCTTGTCTCTGTCATGGTTTTAGAGGATTGGAGTTTGAGGCCAATTTGGATAAAAGAGCTCACAAATGGTTTCTCATAGCTGGCACAGTGGCATGTGCCTGTCATGTCTCAAGCTGTCTACCAATCTGAGATTGGGAAGATTATGGTTCCAGGCCAGTATTGGCAGTAAGGTTTGTAGGACTATAGCTCTATAAAGGGAAGTGGATTTAGTGGGTTAGTTGGATTTATTGCTTCCCAGCAATAATAGGAAGCCTAAAGTAGGTGAGTAGCATCTTAAGCACTTCCACAGGCAAGAAGTGAGACCATGGCTTAAAATAACTAGTAAAAAAGAAAAAAAAGGCGTAACAAGCCAAGGTACAAAGCCTCAGATAAACTCAGCCCTGTAAACACCTTGACCTTGGACTTACAGTTTACAGAAGAGCAATAAAATAAGTGTTAGCCTCTAAAGCATTTGAAGCATGACCCATTGGTGGAGTGCTTGCTTGACACGCAGAAGAAATAGATTTAAGCACATAGATTTGAGAAATGAGTTTATGCAGATTTCTCATTTGACCCAGGTAAGAAACAAACATTGCCATTGGTGGGCAAACTCCAATACTTCCTTGATTGAACTAGTCACAGGATGCAGGTGAGGGTTAGTGAAGTTTTCCTTTAAAAGTAGGGACTCTTTTCTTGGGGTCCTTGACTTCCATTGCAGAATAAGAATATCTGAACACGAACCAGATGCGGTGGCTCACACCTGCAATCCTAGCTACTCAGGAGGCTGAGATCTGAGGATTGTGGTTCAAAGCCAGTCCGGGCAGTTAAGAACGCGAGACTCTTATCTCTAATTAACCACCAGAAAACGGGAAGTGGCGCTCTGGCTCAAAGGGGAGGGCTGTAGCCTTGAGGTGAAGAGCTCAGGGACAGCACTCAGGCCCAGAGTTCAAGTCCCATGACCCAGAAAAAAAAACTTGAACAGATCCGAATGGTAAGAAAATTTGGTGAAGCTTTATTGAGCAAGTAAGCAAGCCGGCAAGCAGATAAGCAAATAGAAGCAGACAGACAAGCAGGAAGGCAGGGGCACACTCTAACAGACTGTGGGTGCTTTCAAAGGGAGATAGACACACATCTCCTTAGCTGTTAGGAGTATTTATATGGCAAGGGCAGGGGGGTCACTTCAAAGTTATGCAAAAATAGCATTTTATCTTTGCTCTAATCACTCCTGGTGTTGCTTTCTGAGTTTCTGACCATTTGGGCACTCTTTACAACGAAGAATGCATCCTGCCATAGAATATCCTTATCCTTGAAATGAAGTAGGTGCATTTTGGGTGGGAGGTTGCTAAGTTTGGGGGAAGGATTTTTCTCAGGAAGGTATTCATCTTGTTAAACAACTGTTTAATTTTTGGGGTGAGAAATGCATCTCTCAGGAAGAAATGCATCCTTTTGCTTTTTTTTTTAACATAGAGGATACTTACATGTTTCTAAACACTTATTTCTGAGTCGCCTTTCTCAGACTTCATTTTCCCCTTGTCTATCCCGACTCATTGCCCTCTAAATGATTTTGATCTCTTAATATTAAGGGAAGCGGAAGAATGAATATCTCCTGTATTTGCTGGAAGCTTACCATACCTCATTTTCCCTAGTTGATCCTCCTTCTAACTCAAAGCTAAAACCATCTTCATCATACTAAAGGTGTTAGTAGGAAACAGAATTCCAAGGAAGCTTATCTGTATTTCCTGCCATCCACTGGCATCCCCACTTCAAATCTGCACCTAGCAATATCCCATCCTAAACCAAGTTTGCATCAGTACAGCAGTGATGGCTCTAGATTTGAATGCCTTCTGTGAGAAAAAAAATACTATTTCCCGGCTATGTTTATGTCCTAGTTCTAGAGCTACCCAATAAACCTGTGAGCTTTTAAGCCACCAAATTTGTGGTGCTTAGTTACTGACCACCATAGGGAACTAATCTCTCCATCTTTGGGTAGATAGACCAGTTCTTAATTTTCTCTATACCTTTTTTGTAATCATATCTGAATTGCTTTCTTAGGACAATTTTCTTTTGATTGCTAAAAATGAAGTACCCAATTGATATTCCCTAAAGTGGCCAGAAGTCTTTAGTGTTGTGCAGTAGACAAAAGGCAGAATCCCTCAGAGAAGACAGTTTTGAGCCATATAAATGTGTCCTGTTTGTCCCTAGGGATGTACTCTCCACTTTTGACATTTTTCTTCATAGTAGGGATTTGATATCAGGTCCAGAAACTATAGTCAGTAGCTCAGGAATAAGCTCTGGGTATTGACCTCATTTCTCTTGCTGCCCTAGCAGAGCAGTCTGCCCTTGCTATTCTTGTCCTTTTGCCAGTAGACTGGTCCAAAAGATTGAAAAATTCTGCAGGGTTTCAGCAAGAATGGGCTTTAGACTCCTAATTCATAGTCAGCAGCATTTTTTGAGCATTGAAAAATGCTTGGGATTTAACAATAAAATAATTCCTACAATGTCTATGGCTTCAATACCTGAAATAAATTTGAGTTCTGTCTCTTTCATCCAAGAATCAGAGATGATAGCTCAATGAATTGGTAGAAATTTCTTATTGGTATCCAGGATTTGTGTTTTATTGTAAAGGTGATGTACAGAGGGGATACAGTTACATAAGTAAGGAAATGTGTACATTTCTTGTTGAACAGTGTTACCCCCTTCCTCATTTTCTTCCACTTTCCCTTCCCCCCAATTTCCATCCCCCGAGTTGTAAAGTTCATTTCCAACATAGTGTCTTGTGAGTATTGCTGTTGCATTGATTCACCCTTTGTCTGTTGTCTCAGAATTTTATGATTCCCCCTCCCTTCCCCAAGTCAGATGAATGTATATACAAGATATGGGGTTCAAAAAAAATTCAGTGGCAGCAGGGGATACACCAAAGGGGAAAAACTGAGAGAAAGAAGAAATAACTTTGCACAGTATATTAAAAAACCCTCATTTCCATATCTTGGAGTTCATTTTGATTAGCATATTTTATATGGTCATATATACATAGCTATTGAACTACTGTGATACTCTTCTAGGACTATCCTAGACATATACTAATTATTACAAATGAGGGAAACTATGGAGCCTATGTTTCTTTGGGTCTGACTTACTTAATGTGATTATTTCCAAGTCTTTTCTTAAGCATTTTCTTATGAATGTGGCAAAGTCATTCTTTCTAATGGGAGAATTCCATTGTGCACATAGATCACATTTTCTTGATCGATTCATCTACTGGGGATATCTGGGTTGGTTCCATATCTTAGCTATGGTAAATAATGCTGAAGTGAACATATCTGTGCTGGTAGCCTTGTTTGTGATCATTTAGGTAAATAATCAGGGATTGCTGGATCATAGGGAGCTTTATGTTTAGTCTTTTGAGAAACCTCTGTATTTCTTTCCCGAGTGGTTGAGTCAGTTTACATTCCCACCAACAGTGTAGTAGTGTTCCCTTTTGTGCATATCCCCACCAGAATCTAGTATTATTTGTTTTTTGATCATTCTAACTGAGGTGAGGTGGAATCTCAATGTGGTTTTGATTTGCATTTGTTTTATGTTCAGAGATGTTGAACATTTCTTCATGTGTCTATTGGCTATTCTTTTTTTCATATTTTTTATAATTAATAGAAGGGTTACATAATATTTGCCAAATAGAAGGTGCTTAATTCACATACATTGATACCCTTTCACATGTCTTGGTCCCCATTTCCCTCCCCCCCACCTCCACCCCTCATCTTGTTTCCCCCCCTTCCCTATCCAATTTCAGATAACCAAATACAAATATATCCGATATATCAGTTAACAAAATGAGATACTTTAACAATATGAGATAACCAAGGGACAGCAAAAGAGATGAGAGATAACATGGTACATTAAGGACAACAATCACTCATTGTATAGCTTTTGCTTCTATATCCTAGAGGTCCTTTCATTTAGAGTCTATTGGCTATTCTTATTTCCTCTCCAGAGAAGTCTCTTTTTAATTCTCCAGTCCACTTATTAATGAGGTGGTTGTTTCTTTGATGATTTGTTATTAAGGGCTTAAGCTCTAGGTATATTTTTGATAAGAAGCCCTTGTCTCTTGTAAAGCTAGAGAATATCTTCTCCCAATTTGTGGGCTTTCTAGCTATTTTGCTAGCTATGTTCTTTGCCATACAGAAGCTCTGCAGTTTAATGTGATCCATTTATCCAGTCTTTCTTTGATTTGTTCTGTTTCTGGTCTTTATTCAGAAAGTTTCAACTTGTGCCAAGGATCCATAGTGTATCACATATCTCTTTCTGTAATATTTTTAGGGTATCTGCTTTTACATCAAGGTCTTTGGATTTAATTTGGTGCAGGGTGATATATAAGGATTTAACTTCAGTTCTCTCTATGTGTATAGCCATTTCTGCCAACAACATTTGTTGAAGAAGCTGTCTTTCTCCCATCTGATGATTTTGGTTCCCTTACCAAGATTAGATAGCCATATGTCTGGGGGATCATGTCTGGGTCTTTGATTCTATTCCATTGATCTTCAGGCCTGTTCATGTGCCAGTACTAAGCTGTTCTTATCATTACTGCTTTGCAATAGAGCTTGAAATTTGGTATTGATATTTTTCCTGTACTATTTTTCCTGCTAAAGATTGTTTTTGCTATTTGTGGTCTCGTATTATTCCATATGAATTTTAGGATTGCTTTTTCTATTTCATTAAAGAATGTCATTGGGATATTGATGGATATTACATTGAATTTGTAGATAGTTTTTTGGCAGCATTGGCATTTTCACAATGTTAATCTTCCCAATCCAGGAGCACGGGAGGTTTTCCCACTTCCTTAAATTTGCTTTAATTTCCCTTTTCAGGTTTTTAAAGTTTTCATCATGGAGTTCCTTCACCTCTTCGGTTAAATTAATTCCTATGGGTTTTTTTTTCCTTCTTCTTTTTTGAGGCTACTGCAAACGGAGTTGCTTTTCTGACTTCAGTCTCTCTTCTCATTTTTGGCATAAAGAAAAGCTACTGGTTTTTATGGGTTAATTTTATACCCTGCTACTTTTTTTTTGCCAGTACTGGGGCTTGAACTCAGGGCCTGAGCACTGTTCTTGAACATTTTTTGCTCAAGGCTAGTGCTCTGCCACTTGAGCCAAAGTACCACTTCCAGCTTTCTTTCTGTGTATATGGAACCAAGGGATCGAACCCAGGGCTTCGTGCATGCTAGGCAAGCACTCTACCAGTAGGCTATGCCTTTGGCCCTATACCTTGATACTTTGTCAACATTTTGGAGCAGCTCACATAACTTGGGAGAGGAGTCTATAGGGTTCTCTAAATACAGGATTATTTGCAAAGAGGGAGAGTTTGACTTCATCTTTCCCTATTTGGATCCCCTTTATATTTGTCTCTTGCCTGATTGCTCTGGTTAGCAATTCTAATACTGTATTGAAGAGGAGCAGAGAGAGCAGACATCCTTGTCTTGTGCCTGATTTTAGAGGAAATGGTTTTAACTTTTCACCATTAAATATAATGCCTGCTGTAATTTTGTCATATACAGTCTTCATTATATTGAAAAATGTTAGATGGATTCCTAGTTTCTCCAGAGCTTTCATCATGAAAGGATGTTGAGTCTTGTCAAGTGCTCTTTCTGCATCTATTGAAATGATCATGTGGTTCTTGTCCTTATAGGAGTGCAGTCTTTGTGTGTCTCTGGGCATGAATAATGTTGCAGTGGTTGAAACTGCAGTGATGGGAGACAGTAAGGCTTGAATTCTTTTTTTTTTGAGTTTGACAAAATTTATTGGTATTATAGTAAAGACATTCATTTCAGTCATTTCTCTATCCTCATCTTGACTTTAGGTTAATATTTCATTTGGGGTCAAGCAAAGAACATGCAGGAGAGGGATGTTATTTTAACAAACAGAAAATAGACAAAAATGGATAGCTTGCCTACACAACGGTAAGTAAAGTTTATTTATCTTGATATAATTAAATCATGGTAGAACCAATAGTGCTATATACATTTCCAATGTTGGATTTGGGGCTTATTCTAAACATAAAGGATTGGGCATATCCACAGGCTGCTACTCTGGAGTTACTACCTACTACAAAAACCCAGTAAATAATCACCATCAACATATCTTCTGAAGCCGACTTCCAATTTAACATTGCAGTTTTCAGGAAGTCATTGTACTATGTTTCTTTCATTTGTGAGTATGGATTTAAAGATGTTTAACTGTTACCTTAAAAAAAATCCCACATCTGCTGAACAGATTGCTCTATCCCTTAGTATAAGTTCTTGGTATTTAAAAAAGCAGTTATTTTTAATAAAGGAAAGGGAAACTTGTAAATACTGGTCATGATTCTTATTCCCTGACCTCAACCATAGTTGCAAGTTATCTAATTTCTAGTGCTCTATATTCAACAGCTCTGGATAAGTTTTAAATACATTCCTCTTAGGTAATAATTGATACAGTTATATTGTACTTCCCACCATATACAATCTGCATCATGAATGCAATCCCTATCAAATTATCTGTCTCCTCAGAGAGACAGATAAACGTAACTTGAAATTCCTATGAAACCACAAAAGGCTCAAATAGGCAAAGCCATTTTGAGAGACATCAGACTTGGACATATCAGAATAACCTGTATATAAAACATACATTACCTCTAATTTCAAACTCTCATTTTTAGTGTACCACTCAATCTATAAAATAAAAAAAAGAAATAAAAGAGAAAAAGGTGGCTCCAAAGATAGTCGTATACTTTTCTTTAAGAAAGGAAACTTTGACATTATACCCACTCCATATCCCAATTTCAAAACATATCATTGAATTGTCTTGGTCATGGAAATTTCCCAGATGAGATTTTATATTTCATTTCCATAGCTTCTGGTTTCCTTTATTGAAGGAGTTTGATCCAGTTGGTGTGAGTGTATCCCTTCTAACATTCTTCATCCTCATCTTTGCTTCTGGAGGCACTTCCTCTGGCTCACTACCTTCATCTTCATTAAAAAAGCTGCTGCTACTGAAAGGGTTTTTGGAGCAAGAGTTGGAACAGTTTCCTTGGGCTTAGTTGATCCAAGTTTGATGGATATGGTTGATGCTTTCTTTGTTGTCTGACTACCTATGACAAATCCAAACTTGGAGATCTTTGTAGGTTTGGAGGTCTGCAGCTGATCGTTTCTCAGCGCTGCTACTGCAATTTTCCCCTCCATTACTGGAAGAAACAGTCTTAGTTTTCACAGGTTTTTCTGCTTTTTCTTCAGGTCCTCCAGAGGCTCTAGTTCACTGCGGCTTTTCAGGCTTCTCTTCTCCTGCCTTCCCCTAAGCCATTTTCCCCACTGCAGCCTCCGTGGCAAACCACCAAGGCTTGAATTCTTCATAGGGTTCATAGTCCATCCTGGGTGGTGCCACGTCACTGCTGTGCATCTAACATGTTCTATTATCCTGTTGAATTAAATGCATGTTTGATCCTTAAAATAGTTGTAGGCCATGATAAGGGACAGAATCTCTGTTGCCACTTGACAGATGGGAACAGGTGGGGAATTTAGTGCATAGAAAGAAATAATACTTTTTGAAGTCTTAATTCTAGGATCAAAAATCCCAGGGACTTCTGACTCTCAGACCATAATTCCATTTCTATCTATAGTAAATGAGTATGAAAGAAAAACAGTAAAAAAACTACAGTGAAGCAGAACTATATGTTGTCAGACTTGTGGCCTGGCTTGTCTTTGGCTCCTTTGGCATCTCTATCAGGAATCTGTATCTCTACACATTAGAGGATCACTGTAGCCTACCACTGAGCACTGGTCTAGACATACAGGCACTGCTGGATATCTGTTGAATGAATGAGTGATTAATGAGTTCTAATGACTAAGCCCCCAAATCATTGCAGAGAACACTGCAGAGTTTTGTGGAATAGGTTTCAGTGGACATCATTATTTCTTGTTTGATCAATGTTTTGTTCTTTGCATTTACAGTGAACACAACTTCTTTCTTGTCATGGGAAAGGTAAACAGTCTCTTGAACTTGGAAGACTGCCAAGTCAATAAAGGAAGCAAGACAGTTAGCTATTAATGAGCAGACAAGAAGAATCAACTTTTCCTTGAGCTGGGTATTAGTGAGGCAGAAGAAGGCCTCAGGTAATCACTGAGTACCTTTGTCCTGACTCTGCTTCTCCAGCCAGATCCAGCTGGCAGAGGTTCTAGCAATCAGTCTGTGGGCCAATGGATGAGTAGGGAGGGGAGAAATCTCAAGAAATTGATATGTTTACATTTCATTTATAAATTTCATTTATTTATTTATTTATTTATTTATTTATTTATTTGCCAGTCCTGGGCTTGAGCCCAGGGCCTGAGCACTGTCCTTGGACTTTCTCAAGGCTAGAGCTCTACCACTTGAGCCTCAGCACCATTTCCAGCTTTTTTCTATGTATGTGGTACAGAGGAATCGAACCTGGGTCTTCATGCATGCTAGGCAAGCACTCTACCACTAGGCCAAACTCCAAGCCCTTCATTTTTTATTATTATCTTAATAAAGTAGTTATACAAAGGAGTTGCCACGTTACAATGCAGTTTATGAATATAGTATATTTTGATCAGTGTCACCCCTTTGGACTTTCTCACCCATCCTTCCCCTTCTTCCCTCTTCCCTCACTCTTCTTAATTTTTGTAGGATATATGTTGGATTCTTGGCTGAACTCTCCCTCTCTTCTCCTCTTCATTCATCTACCCATTTCGTCTTGATTCCACCCCACTCCTTTCAAGTACACATTTCCTGGTGTTTTATTTTGCTGAAATGTGGTTTTTCCTTTATAAAGAATTATACTACTATTTGGCAAAGCTTTAAAGTTATTTCCATTGGCATATTCTGAAGGCATTGAGGTCCTTGTATTTTATACGTGAAGATGCAGGGTTGTTAAAGTGTGAAGATAAGTGAGAAAGATTGAGTAGCATGTGGATAATGTAAGGGATAAACTTGGGAAAGAAGGTAAAGAAGGAAGCTTTAGCTAAAGTCAGACAAGGGATAAGAGCTAACAGTTAAGATGAAATATTTCTCATTTTCTCACCCAAGGCTGATATAATTATGGAATCATGGTTTTAACTTTTTTCTCATGAAGCAGAAGCAAACAACAACCTTAGCATCCTAAACACCTATTGTCCAATGACTGAAGATTTTATTTTTTAAGATGATACTATGTAATTCAAGCTGGTCTTAAATTTACGATCCTCCTGCTTCAGCCTCTGAGCGCTGAGATTACAGATTTGCACAACAATGCCAGGTTTGTGATTGAGAAATTTGAAACAAGAAGATTTAAAGTGTGTGTTTCTATTCTGTTTCTGAAGACATGGAAATAAAACTAGAAGGTCAGATTCTGGGCTCATTCTTTGAGCCAGCAAACATTTTGTGTGACTGAAATATTTCCAAGCTCCATAGATGAACACGGATGAGTAGTGAGGGCTGTGCTAGTGGGGTGGTGGTGGGATGTGTGTGTGTGTGTGTGAGGGAGAGGTAGGAGGGAGTGGGAGTGGTAGGGGGTGGGGGTGGTAGAGAGGTTGGAAGATTTGGCAGAGGTTATCTATTCCAAAGGGAAGACCATTGTGATTTATTCATGGCGGCTAACAGCTGGATTGAACACTGAGTTAGGAATGTAATTGGCTTGCTAGGATAGAAATCTTTAACACTGAAGAAAACAGAAATATCCCCTGGGACAAGAAGATATGTTTACGGCAGCACTTAGCACAGCCTTGCACAGTCTTCATCTCCTGTCCTGCTATATGTTCCATCTCTATTTGTCTTACCTTAGTTCTTATTTCATTCAGTAAGACCAAGAAATCACCTTAGGGTTGGAAGCATGACTCAGTGGGAAGAGCATTAGCCAACGAGCAAAAGCATCAGGTTCCGGAGCTTGACCTAAAAGAGAGAGAGAGAGAGAGAGAGAGAGAGAGAGAGAGAGAGAGAGAGAGAGAGAGAGAGAGAGAGAGAGAGAGAGAGAGAGCAGAGAGAGAGAGACAGAGAGGGGGGGGGAACCACTAGATCCCAAAGGATGCTACAAATCACATCTTTTTTGTCCCATCAGAGCTTTATTTTTTATCATCCCAAAACAGTCAGCCCTGGGAAGAAATTCAGAGGCCTCCTTTCCTTGTTTCATTATTTTTTTCTTCTCTATATTAAACTTTTCTGCCCTCCCCAGAGCCCTATGAGAAGTCTATTCTACCTCTACTCTTTGTCTCAGACCGGTGAAACTCATTTCAGGCTTCATCCTGGAAGGGCAACAGTGAATAGATTAATAAGCTCATTCTTAATTCTTGTGCCTACAATCATTATTATCGTGGGGTAATAGTCACAGAAAAATTCACTTCATTATTGTTTAGCAACCTCTCATTTCCGCTAGATATTAGGATAGATAAAAGTAAAGGAAAGTAGATAGTGAGCCCTACTGTGCCCTACCCACACAAAAACTTAACTGCTTCTTATACCCTAAACATAGCTCTTCACTTAGTCTGTTAGTAGGAATTGAATTTATACCTGCTCTTGTTTTCTCAAAGTGTCTATCAGAATTGGGAACAGATAATAGATTTATAAAATGTATATAATACAACCATCTTGGTGCTATTTAAGCAACTGTTTTTAAGTCGAGTGGCACATTTGAGTAACTGAGTCATTACAGTTGGAATTTTAAAGTAAAGGCTCTTTACAGATGTCTAAGTCTTATTCTTTAGGATCTGCGATTGTACTGTCTTTCATGACATAGGGGCTTTTGTGAGGTGACTTCAGTTAAGGATCTTGAGATCATCAGTAGTCAGAGGTGTGACTACAGAGGAACATTGACAGTGATGCAACATTGTTGTCTTTTAAGTTAGAGAGAGCTACCACAGGCCAAGAATGTGTGCAGACTCTAGAAGCCGGAAGAGGCCTCTTTTCTCTATAGCTTCCAGTAGAAAAGACAACACTACCAATGTTTTGATTTTAAATCCATGTCAGACTTCTAACCTCCAGAAGTATAAGAGAACAAATTTGTGCTTGACAATCCACTGTGTGTGGTCATTTGTTTTTCTCTGTCCATTCATATTTTGTTCATTAAATTTCCTTCATGGTGAAATAATCAGCTTAAAATGAGGAAAGGTTTTTGATACATAAGGCCATATAGTATGAAGCTAATTGAAAAGACCTCCAGGATATTGAAACAAAAGCCATATAATGAATGATTGTTGTCCTTAATGTACTAGGTTATCTCTCATCTCTTTTGCTGTCCCTTGGTTATCTCATATTGTTACAGTATCTCACTTTGTTATCTGATATATTGAATTTATTTGTATTTGGATATTTGAAATTGGATAGGGAAGGGGGGAAAACCAAGACGGGGGGGGGTGGAGGGGAGGGTAATGGGGACCAAGACATGTGAAAGGGTATCAATATATGTGAATTAATGCACCTTCTATCTGGCAAATATCATGTAACCCTTTTATTAATTACAATAAAAAATATAAAAAATGAGGAAAGGTTTATTTTGACTTACAGTTTTAGGACTTTTGGCCATGGTGAGTTAGTGCTGTTCTCGGGGCCTGTGTGGATGCAGCATACAATCATAGGAACATGTGGCAGAGAAAGCGGCTGTGGTAGCTGGAAAGCAAGGGAGAAAGGAAAAAGAGAGGCCCAGGTCCCAATATCCCCTTCAAAGGCAAGGTTGTGCTTAGTAGAATTTCCTTCTCTATTAGGCTCCATTTCCTAAAGTGGTATCTCAGTAGTAGACTGAGGACTAAGCCTTCAACAAATGGGCCTTTGTGGAATGCTTAAAGTATAACAATATTATTCTAAATATTGGCTTCACTAATTGTCTTTCATCTCAGTTGTCTAAAACTTGGCAATAAAAGGGCTGTATTTCCAAAGAGAGTTTGGAAGTTACAGTTATGGGCAATTCTGTCAAAGGTCTCTCATCTGATGGTGTATGTACGCTCGCCAAAGGCCTTCAGTATATTAATACAGTTTAGCTGGTAATCTCTACTTCACTTTTGCTAAGGAGAGGTCCAAAGCCATGAGCAGTGCAAAATAGCTCATAATACATTCCCCAACACTACTCACAAGATATCCTATGACATGGAATTATACATTAGTAGATTCTTCCATTTTTTTTTAGAGCACCAGAAAATTCACCTGAAATTGAATGAGATCATTTATTTGTTGTCATAAAATCTACATTATTATTATTATTACTACTTTTATTATTTTTCTTTAAAGAATTTATTAACGTTGATTTTTACATCATATTTTATTTTATATTTTTTTTTTTGCCAGTCCTGGGCTTGAGCTCAGGGCCTGAGCACTGTCCTTGGACTTTCTCAAGGCTAGAGCTCTACCACTTGAGCCTCAGCACCACTTCCGGCTTTTTTCTATGTATGTGGTACCGAGGAATCGAACCCGGGTCTTCGTGCATGCTAGGCAAGCACTTTAACCACTAGGCCAAACTCCCGGCCCCTTTACATCATATTTTAAATGACAAGTTTAACATACAAGTGTTCAAGGAAGGAATCTCTATTTATAATCACTGGGACTTAGTATTTAGAACTTAATCAAAATTAGGCTAAGGGTTTGTATGTTATAGAAGCATATTAATTTATGAAATAAAACATTATGTCTATAGAGTCATAGGTTTTTATGTCTATATAGTTATGTTTATATTTCCATTACCATGCTCATAGCTTTGGGTATGCAATTATTGAGTCCTCGCTCTTGTACTCTTTGGATTTAATAGCCACATATTAAGGATACCATGCGCCTTTTGTTCCTTAGGTCTTGACTTGTCTCATTCAACATGGTTCGCTCTAGATTCATCCACTTCCCTGCGAATGCCATTATTTTATCTAGTCTGTTGGCTATGTAGAATTCCATTGTGTATATATACCACATTTCTGTATCCATTCATCTGCAATAGGGCATCTGGATTGTTTCCATCGCCTGGCTATTGTGAATAGTGCAGAGATGAACATAGCTGAACAGGTGTTCTTATAATATCTTGGGTCATGATGTTTAGGGAAGATGCCCAGAAATGGTATGGTGGGATCATAGGGAAGGTCTATTTTCAGTTCTTTATGAAACCTCCACACTGCTTTCCAGAGTGGCTGAACTAGTCTGCATTCCCACCAGCAGTGTAGTAGGATTCCTTTTTCTCCACAACCCTGCCAGCAACTGTCATTGTCTGAGTTCAAAATCTTGGCCATTCTTGTTGGGGTAAGGTGGTATATTAGGGTTGTTTTTATTTGCATTTCCTTTATGACCATAGATGCCATTTTAATCTCTTCTTCTGATAAGTCTCTCTTTATTTCCCTTGCATACTACTTTTATTATTTTAGTGTAACTCTCATAATTACTGCAATTACAGCTAAGAGGGAACAAATGAGTTTAAATGACTTGATTGCAACACTGGCACAATCACCATTTTCACGTCTGAGCCTAAATCACTGGGTTTATTTTCTTTCTACCAGCCAATAAAATGGAGTCAGTTAAAAGCTGCTTAGGGGAAAGTGGACTGGATTTCCTAAATATTGTATACATTAAATACTGAACGAGATACTGAAATGTGTAGAAGAGGTAGCAGGATGACTAGGAATCTTGGGACTCAACAGATATTATGGCAGTCACTTTCTTAGTTACTTTATATTACTTTTGCCAGGCCTGGGCTTGAGCTCAGGGCCTGAGCACTGTCCTTGGACTTTCTCAAGGCCAGAGCTCTACCACTTGAGCCTCAGCACCACTTCCAGCTTTTTTTCTATGTATGTGGTACCAAGGAATCAAACCTGGGTCTTCGTGTATGCTATCCACTCTAACACTAGGCCAAACTCCTAGCCCCACTTTATATAATTTTAGATTGGATACTGGAGAAGTCACAACACAGAAATTCTAACAGAGATAGGAAATTAAGCTTTCTTTAGCCAAAAGCCTGACAAAGAAACAACTTCTTAAGACAGAAATCTGGTAGAGTGTAACTACTTTACTCCAGACAAATATCATGGACAAAATCATTAGCCTCTGGGGCTGGGAGTTTGGCCTAGTGGTAGAGTGCTTGTCTAGCATGCACAAAGACCCAGGTTCTATTCCTCAGTACCACATACATAGAAAAAAAACCGGAAATGGTGCTGAGGCTCAAGTGTTAGAGCTCCAGCCTTGAGAAAGCCCAAGGACAGTGCTCAGGACCTGAGATCAAGCCCAGGACTGGCAAAAAAAAAAATCATTAGCCTCTTTAGTCAGCTACAAAGTGTGTCTTCTTCACACTCCCTGGAACTGCAGTAGTAGGAAATATTTAGTATGGTGTTAAGGCTTTCACTTTTATTTGAAAATAATAAAGGCTTTCCCCCAAAGGTATAAGTGAGGACCAAGTAAGGACACTGGACTCTCCATTTCCTGCCTAGGTGGCAGAGGCCAGTGAAAAGCAGCGATGTCGTGATGACTTCCTCTACTTTAGGGACACTTGGGATATATAATTCATTATTACTTTCTATAAAATCTATAATTATTTCAAAATGAAAAGTTTCTTGGGCCCAGGAGTTTAGCCTAGTGGTAGAGTGCTTCTTGCATGTAGACCTGGGTTTGATTCCTCTGTATCACATATATAGAAAAAGCCAGAAGTGTACAAATACCACATCTTGTTGATCCATTCATCAACTGAGGGGCATCTAGGTTGGTTCTATATCTTTGCTATGGTGAATAATGCTGCAATGAACATTGTTGTGCTGGTGGATTTAGTATGCCCTAGTTTCTGGATGGTTGGGTAAATGCCAAGTAGTGGAATTGCTGGGTCATAGGGGAGTTCTATGTTTAGCCTTTTGAGGCACTGCCATACTGCTTTCCATAGTGGTTGAACGAGTTTGCACTCCCACCAACAGTGTAGTAGTGATCCCTCCTGGCCACATACCCTTCAGCATCTGTTGTTTAGGTTAGGTAGTTTTCCTGATCCTGGCCATTTTAACTGGCGTGAGGTGGAATCTTAGCGTTGTTTTGATTTTCATTTCTTTTATGACCAGAGATGTTGAGCATTTCTTCATGTGTCTATAGGCCATTTTTGTTTCTTCTTCAGAGAAGACTCTCTTTATTTGTACACAATGGAATCCTATGCTGCTGTCAGAAAAAACAACATCGACCCATTTGTTAGGAAATGGAAAGACTTAGAAAAAATCATATTAAGTGAAGTAAGCCAGACTCAAAGGAACTTAGGCTCAATGGTTTCCCTCATTTGTCATAATCAGTAGAAACCTTGGGCTCTCCTAGCAGAGATTTGCAATAGAGCAAAACCTTGATACATAAGGCCATATAGTATGAAGCTAATTGAAAGGACCTCTAGGATACTGAAACAAAAGCCATATAATGAATGATTGTTGTCCTTAAGGTACTATGTTATCTCTCATCTCTTTTGCTGTCCCTTGGTTATATCATATTGTTACAGTATCTCACTTTGTTATCTGATATATTGGATATATTTGTATTTGGATATTTGAAATTGGATAGGGAAGGGGGGAAAACCAAGATGGGGGGTGGGAGGGAAGGTAATGGGGACCAAGACATGTGAAAGGCTATCAATGTATGTGAATTAATGCACCTTCTATCTGGCAAATATCATGTAACCCTTTTATTAATTACAATAAAAATATTTCTTTAAAAAAAAAGAAAAAGCCAGAAGTGGTGGTGTAGCTCAAGTGGTAGAGCTCTAGCCTTGAGAAAGCCCAAAGACAGTGCTCAGGCCCTGAGTTCAAGGCCCAGTGCTGGCAAAAAAAAGTTTTTTGGGCCGGGAGTGTGGCAGAGTGCTTGTTTAGCGTGCACGAAACTCTGGGTTCCGTTCCTCAGAACTATAAAAGCCAGTGGTGCTGTGGTTCAAGTGGTAGAGCACTAGCCTTGAGAAAGCTCAAGGACAGTGCTCAGGCCTCGAGTTCAAGCCCTGGACTGACAAAAATGTTTCTTGGCCCCCAACTTTGCTATCTTGTTTCTTATCCCTGCATGGTTATTCTAGGTGTCTAGGTAGGTGTAAGAGTAGGAAGAGAAAGAGAAGGAGGCAAGAGTAAATTCTAAGAACCATCTTTAACTTTTCATTTTGTGTCCGTGTATTAGTTCTTCCCTGGCTTATAAGAAGTTTGTCTTTCCTTAAGGTTTAAGAGATACCATGAAATTTTTCTTCCATGGTTTGACACTGATTCTCAGAATAAAATGGAAGGTACTCAGAGTTAAATAAAACAAATTGATCTCACTGTTGTGTTTCCCTCCCATTTGTTTAAAACCTGTTTTTAACTGCCTCCTCCTGGCTACCTGAATCCTGCTGACAGGAAATAAAGCCAGGAAGGGATCTACCATCCCCCTAATAAAACTGTGTCCTCTGAGCACAATGATTGCCTATGATGACAGCAAATAGACTACAAAACCTAGTGTGTCATTGAGAGTCACACCTGCCAGGTCTCGATAAGTCACATATAGAGTGTTTCTCAAGAGCTGTCTCCTTAGTAATTGCTGAGAAAAAACTGTGAATTTGGGGTTGCTGCCTGTCATTAATAAGATGATGGTTGGACTAGACAGATTCTCCAAGGAGACAAAGCTTTCTCAGCTTCTCATATGAGGGATTCTCTCTCTCTCTCTCTCTCTCTCTCTCTCTCTCTCTCTCTCTCTCTCTCTCTCTCTCTCTCTCTCTCTCCCTCCCTCCCTCCCTCCCTCCCTCCTCCCCTCTCACACACACACTATATAATCTACAATTATATTAAAAAATTTGATAAATTAAGTGTCTCAGGTTTTCAACTATCTATTTCACTTGGAAGCATTTACTTAAGGTAATAAGGTCAGAGAAGATGAACTAGGACTTCCAGCAGTCAGAATGTATACCAACTATTTTGGGAGTGTTTTGCTTTTTCTATTTTCAACAATGATCCTAGGAGTTGATATTCTGATCCATAATTTATATACAGTAAAAGCCATACAGGAGAAATCCCCTCCCAAACTAAATCTGTGAAAATGTGTGTGCATGTGTGCTCAGGGATGTGGAATCATCCATGGTATGCTGAATTACATTCCTTCAGATACATGCCCAGGAGTAGTGGATCTATTTTTTTTTGCCAGTCCTGGGCTTGAGCTCAGGGCCTGAGCACTGTCCTTGGGCTTTCTCAAGGCCAGAGCTCTACCACTTGAGCCACAGCACCACTTCCGGCTTTTTTCTTTCTCTGTATGTGGTACCGAGGAGTCGAACCCGGGTCTTCGTGAATGCTAGGCAAGCACTCTACTACTAGGCCAAACTCCCAGCCCAAAGTGGATCTATTTTTAAGGTTACTTTTTTTAAGACTTACCTACTTATTTCTCTGGTGGTGAGACTAATATACATTCCCATCAATCATGAGAACTGCATGCTTACCTAGCATTTGTTGTTTCCTTTGATGATAACCATTTTATCTGGGGTGAGATAGTTTCCTTTATGACCTAGGATGTTGACAGATTATGTATTTATTGGACATCTGTACTTCTTTTGAAAACTGTTCATCTGCCCATTTATTTGAATTATTCGTCCTTCTGACATTTAATTTTTAAGTTATTTACATCACATGGATATTAAACCCTTGTTAAGTGCATAGGCAGCTAAGATTCTCTCCCGTTACTGAGGTTACGTCTTCATTCTGATAATTGCCTCTTTGATTGTGGAAGGCTTTTAATTTGATGCAATCCCATGTACCAATTCTTGTTCTTGTTTTCAAAGATATTTCAGTCTCATTCAGAAAGTCATTGCCTATAACTACTACTGCTAGAAAACATTAGTAGTTTACCAGTGGTAGTTTCAAAGTCTCTGATCACTGATTTATTTTAAATTAAATTTTGTACAGGAATAAAGATCTAGCATTCTTTTTTTAAATGAAGGCCACGATGAAAATAATTTATTTGGGGGATTTTGTATGGGTTGGAAGTCAGCATTATTGAAGCATTTTATATACAGTGGAGTTTCCCATATTTCAATATTTAACCAAATTGACTTAACTAGGATATGTACCTATGGTAGCTCCTGTCACAGCAAAGATATAGGATATTGCCACCAAGCAGAAAGCCAATGTTTATCAATCCTGTCTTTCCCCTTGCCCCTTCGAAACTACGGATAGATGTTTTGCCATTTATAGAATTTCAGATAATCTGAATCATACAGAATTTAACATTGCTTTTGTTTTTTTCCCCCATAGTACAAAATTTCAAAGATTCTTTTTCTTGTTAGTCAGTGTAACTGAGGATCTAGTATTCTATACATTGATATCGTTTTGCCACCACTGCTTATTAAAGAGTCTCTTTATTGTTGGACATCTATCTTTTCTTGAGTGTGTTTTTCACATCTTTATGGAAGATTAGATAGATCTAGCTGTGTTAATTGTCTTATTATCTATCTATCTATCTATCTATCTATCTATCTATCTATCTACCTATCTATCTATCATTTTAATGGCATTGGAGCTTAAACTCAAGGCCTAATGCATGCTAGGCAGGTGCTCTACTATTGATCATTCCTGTAGTCCTTTATTGCTCTAGTTACTTTGAACTATGGTGTGGCTTGGACTCTGGGCCAGGACGCTGTCTTTGAGCTCTTCAGCTTATGGTTACCACCCTACCCCTTGAGCCACAGCGCCACTTCTGGGTTTCTAGTGGTTAATTGGAGATAAGAGTCTCACAGACTTTAGCGCCTGGGATGGCTTTGAACTGTGATCCTCAGATCTCAACCTCCTGAATACATAGGATGACAGATGTGAGCCACCGTGCCCAGCCTTGCTTTTGCCTAGGTGCACATCTGTACTTTGATCCTCCTATTTTATATCTCCTGTGATAGCTGGATACATTGCCAAGTTTTTCTTTTCCACTGAGATGCAGTCTTGGGATTTTTTGTTTTTCATAAACTGGCCTGGAATCCTGGTCTTCCCAGTCTCAGCCCATCATGTCACCAGAATGACAGGAATAACGCTGCTCCTGCTTGTTGTTGAGAAAGTATCTCACAATCTTCATGCCCTAGCTGGCCTCAAGCTAAAACCCTCCTAATTTCAGCCTTTTGAGCAGCTAGAATTATAGACAGGAGCCACCAGTACCTAATTTGAATCTTCTAGTCTACTATACTGGTCTCCTGTATCTGTTTTTGTGCCAGTATGATGATGTTTGTTTTTTGTAAGCTATGGTTCTGTAGTATAATTTAAAGACAGGTAGTGTGATACTGCTAGAATTTCTCAGAATTACTTTAGTTTTTGGAGCCTCTTGTGCTGCCATATATATATTTTAGAGCTAATTTATATATTTCGGTGTCATTGCAATTTTGATGGAGGGAAAAGTGGGTCTTTGAGTCTACCTATTGGTGAGTGGGTTTTTGAAGTTATATGCTACATTTGCCTCTTGATCCATCTGTATTGGAGATTAAATTCAGAACTTAGAGCTTGCCTAGAGGCAAGTACTTTTCTACTTGAGCCATATCCCCAGTCTCTTTGCTTTGAAAATTTTGTTTTCATATAGGGTCTCACGATTTTTTCTTGTCTAGCCTTGGACTAGGATAAAGGATATACATCACAATGGCGTGTGTGTGTGTGTGTGTGTGTGTGTGTGTGTGTGTGTGTGTGTGTGTGTGTGTGTTACTAAGGATTTAGGGCTTACCTGACTTGTTTTTGAGATAGAGTCTCTAACTTTTGTCATGTCTGTTCTCAAACCATTATCTCTCTATTTCTTCCTTTCAAAGTCCTATCTCTTAAAGGTTCAAATAGCATGAAGCTGAGCTTTAATGTATGGACTTTTAGTGGCCTTTCTTTTTTCATATATTTTTTATTGTAATTAATAGAAGGGTTCATCAGATAGAAGGCACATTACTTCACAAATATTGATACCCTTTTTCATATCATGGTCCCCATTTTCCTTCCCCCCTCCCTCCCACACAACTTGATTTCCCCCTTCTCTCTCCTATTTTAAATAACCAATTAAGCATATATAAAATGTGTCAGATAACAAGGTAAAATATTGTAACAATATGAGATAACCAAGGGACAGCAAGAGAGATGAGAAATAACATAGCACATTAAGGACAACAATCTTTTAGTGGCCTTTCTAAGTCTAAGTGACAGCATGCATTAACTACAAAACAAACTCAAACATAGATTTATCCTAGTGAAGAATGAAATAATTCTTTTGAAAAGTCATTTGACAATGCTTTGAAATGACAGTGAAAGGATATGCTTTCTTATTCAATATATACTATGTTAAAATTGAACTACAATGAATGGGACGTGGGAAATGGAGAAAGGCAAAGGAAGGGCTGGAAATACCCAAGAAGCATTGTATTCATAACCTGACTTATGAAGTTGTAACCCATTTGTGCAACTCCTTAAAAATAGCAATAGAAAGAGGAAAAATGTTTATATCTTAAATAAAAGAAAGGATATACTTTCTTTTCAATCTAAGACGACCTATTTCTTTTTTTAAATCTTCTTTTTATTTTTTGCCAGTCCTGGGGCTTGAACTCAGGGCCTGGGCACAGTCCTTGGACACTTTTTGTTCAAAGGCTAGTGTTCTGCCACTTGAGCCACAATGCCACATCTGGCTTTTTCTGTGTATGTGGTACCGAGAAATCGAACCTAAGGCTTTGTGCATGCTAGGCAAGCACTCTACCACTAGGCTACACTCCCAGCCCAGATCTATCTATTTCTGTCAATTACTGAACATTTGGCAAAGCACAACATCCTTACTTATACCGCAAGTATATAGACCTCTAATTTTAAAAAAAAGCAACTTTCATATTCTAAGCCATCAAATACTGAACAAGGTGAGTGACAGAGCCTGAGCCAAGACCTCTACATCTTGGTATCCTTTAGAGATGTTTTCTATGGTATCTTTTGTCCTTAAGGAACAGGGGTCATTCTTTTTCATCCTGGAGCTCTTTCTCAGCTTATCAAGAACTCCCTTTTTTCCTTTCCATAGCTTATCTTGCTTTTAAGTACTGCCTCATGGCACTCTTTAATATGCTTACCCCTGTTTGTTTCCCCTTTCTGGAGGCTACAGAGAAGTCATAATGTCTTCACCTATATTCTATGGATACAAGGACTCTTGTCCTCTCCTGGTATCCTTCTAGAATTTTGAACATGAATCACTGATTTGTGTGGAGATACTATCAATATTTATTAAAATGGAAACATAACTTCAGAGGGGCTAAATTTACATTTAGTCCAAAATTGTAAACAGGACCTAAATCCCTTAGTATATCTAATCTCTATGAGCTAGCAGTGTACTGAGCAATAGGGCAAACGTTTACAAAAGTTCTTAGAGGTAATAGAATGGCTGGCCACAATGATAGGCACTAAGACAACCCCAACTATTGAGAGAAAAGAATTCACCTTCAGAGGAAAGAGAAGGTCATTGAATAAGGAAAGAAAGTATAGTGAAGCCAAGCTGTCTTTGTATTTTGTTGAGGACTGACTTGATTTTTCATCAGGCTTTCTTCTGGAAGGAGTATCTGGTATGTTCTGCGATATGCACCTAGATTCCCTGTCCTCCTGGAAGAACTACTGCCTGCTTTTGTAGGCATTTCTGAAATGTTAAACATTCACATTTGTTCAGTAACAAATGTGCAGGTGTAATCTTGATCCAAAACTCAGGACAACTTTAAATACTTTGGCCAGGACCCATCTGTCTGTTTCCTACCCTTCAAGTTACTTATTCTCCAAGGTTCTCTTGCCTAAGACATTTAGTTTGCCTCCCAGGGGAGAATGAGAAAAGCTGGAACAGAATCAAATATAAGGATGAGAAATTATATTTGGACTCCATTTCTTCTAGAGGAGAAATCAAAGCTCTTTCTATTACTATATTTATTACACAGTCATATCTTCTCACTCAGATATGCCTTTCAATAAACTACTATAAGCTTTGAGGAGGTCACTATAAACTTCAGAAAATTCTTTGTCTTCATTTTTAAAGGAATATAGTTAGCAGTCTGTCAAGCAGCAGGAAAGGAGTCTACCTCTCTCAAACCAGCCAGTTTTATCTGGCTCTTTTTTAGTTTCTCGCCGTAATTTATTGTCTCTCTTTGAGGCTGTGCTTCAGATGAAAATAACCTTCAATCTTGCTGACTCATCTGTTTTCATTTTCCAAATGCTAAAGTTTTGTATGGTTTAGACGTTTCCAATGTGTTATATCATCTTTGATAATAAGGATAGAAACTCTCTGGTCGATCAGTTTTTTAAATAAAGTGATTAATGATAAACATACTGTGTCTATTATAGCCCTTCTTGGATATAATAGGTGTGCTTGTAGCATTCATTTGCAGAATAAACCTAGAGATGCTTCTTTTTGTTCAATTTCCTGATGTCAGAATACTTGAATACTTGCAAAACCTAGCACATATCTAGATACTAGCAGAGATATACTTTATAACATTAATAAGTGCTTTCTTCTCCCATATTGGCTTTCGAGCTTTGAATTTTCTCATCACAACATTTACGCCTGTGTCCCTATAGGCTTCCCCAACCTGATTTTATAGGTATTCTCATTCTATTCATCTGGGAAAGGAATGTGTAATTTAGAAATTTAGAAAACTATGCACAAAATAACAAATTTAGACAAAATTGTGAGTTACTGCCTCTAAGAACAGAAAAAAGTGCTTAGGCTTGGAAGCCAGGAGAACATAAAGGGAGATGTCATCAAGAGAATCACTAAGACTGACTTGGGGTATCTATAATGCGACTAAATGATATATTTGGGCAAGCAGGGATGATTCTATGGCTCAGTGAGGGTGAAAGTTTCTAAGATGTGTCAGAAGAGTCCAGAGGTATTGGGGCAGAGCTAGACCAAAGGGGACTTTGTAAGCATAGCAAGGGATGGTGTAATGGTACTCTGACTTTCAAGGGAAGGTCAGACGAAAAGGTACATGTATCAGGCAATGCTGATAAGCTAGAAGACCAAACAGTTCTTTAACTATATCCAATAAATCCCAACATTACTCCAGAGATTCAGATAAAACTCTAGTCAAAGTAAAATGGTCTGGATGGGTGTGGTTATTCCAGCTATTGGGGGCATAGGTCAGCCCTCGGCAAAAACCATAAGAATCTACTCTAAACATGACTAACACAAAAAAGAGCGAGGGGCATGTTCAAGTGGTTACATATCTACCTAGCAAGTGTAAAGTTCTGAGTTCAAATCCCAGTACTGCCAAAAAAAGGAAAAAAAAGAAAGAAAAGAGAAAAAAGGAAGAAATGGAGAAAACAGAATTCTAGCAGAATTTTGGCTGATAGTGAAATAAACATAAACAAAATTCGTGGGAAAAAAAACTCTCACAAGACTATTGTCCTTCCTAGTGTTTTTCTTTTTTGTTTTTGTTGTTGTGTTTTTTTGGTCTATCTGATATAAAAAGTCAACTTTATACTAATTTAAAGCTCCTCTTCCTTTCCTTAGGCATCCTGAGGCTAAGAAGTATCAAGGTCTGCCTTTTCAGTCTGTCACTCTTCTATCCTTGACCCCATCTTCTAGTCTCCTCTAAGAGGGGTGCTATTTTAGTATAATATCTGATACGGTGGTATTTTCTCTGTTCTGTTGCTCCATATTTTCTGGAATGCTGGCTCTTTGTGGGCAAGTCATGGATTTTTCATAAACTCTTCTTCCATGTTTTTGTGAAGAGAACTTTACATAGTACCTAATGTGAGTCATGCATTATTTCGTCAACTTCTTGAAAGTGTATATATTAATGATAGGATTCCTTGCCCTCTCTTTTTAGAGGGAAGCCTAGCTTTCCCTCTCCCCCTACTGGAATTCCCTTCACTTCTAGGAATATTATTCAACCTGCTATACAGTCTTACCTGTCAATGAAGGCTGCTCTAGCCAGTCTCCTGCCTTCTAAATTCTCCAGGAAAGGAGGTAGACAAAAGTTTCTACTTTTAGATCTGCCATCTAAATTCAATTTGCCCAAAGCATTCTGAGGCAGGCCCATGAGTTTCTGCAGTTTAATCTGGAATTTTGTGCCAGTCTTCTTTTGGCTAGGAATTCTCTCTCATCAAGTAGGCTAAAGAAGGAAGGAAAACATTAAACTGAAGATGAAGAACCATTAGTTTTCTCATCAATAATCTCTGGTGGGTAGGCTGAAATAGTGAAAATCCAGGGATGAGTTTGGCCATTTCTTATTAAACTCTGGAGAGAGGGAGCTCTTGAACTGAGTTCCTTAGAATGTGGATATCACTTATCACTGATAGCCCACAGTTTTAGGCAAACTTCTGAGACCAATGAACATGTACTATTCTATATTTGGTTATTTACATCAGGGCAAACCTTCAAAACATTGTCCTGATGGTTACCAGTAGCTCATGCCTGTCACCCTAGCTACTCAGGAGACTGAGCTCAAAGGATTGAGATTCAAAGACAGCCGGGTAGGAAAGTCCATGAGTCACTTATCTCTATGCATTCACCACCAAAAAGCCAGAAGAGGAGCCTTGGTTTGAGTGGTAGCCTTCAGCAAAAAAAAAAAAAAAAAGCCTGTGACAGCACCTAGGCCCAGTACTTGCAACAAAGCTAAGAAACAAACCACCAAACAAAATCACCCTGTCATGTGAAAAAAAAAAAACCTATTTCAAATAACTACCATTTATCCTATGCTTACAATATACCAAGAGATTTTTTCCTTTTAACACACTAAATGCATAAATTGCTTACATTAAATTAATGAGATAGGGAATTTCAACCCCACCCAAACATGAAACTCAGTGGATGGGTCAGAATTTGAATCCAAACCTGTCTGATTCAAAAACTCAGTCTAAATTTAAAAAGTAGCATACTTCTGTATTGTGCAAGTGTCCCGCACAAGCTATAGAATTGGGGTGTGGTATAGTCATTATAAGGGAGAGAAGAATCAATGCCTACCACAAGTTGTGGATTCAATAATGCATATACTGTTATTTCTTTTATACACCAATTCAGTTCAACAACATTGTTGTAGGTGCTAGGGATACATTACAGAAACTAAGCTAAATCATTGTCTTTATGGAAATTCAAATTCATTATATTCTCAGTGTAATTACTATTAATTTTTTGCATCATGTATTTTACCAACAAGCTAAATGTTAAACTAAATGTGTTACTGTTACCAAACAAAGGATCAGGAAGAATTTTACTACTTAAAATGTGTCTTCATATTGAACATATTTGGAGATCCCTGGTATTATTTAATTCTATTGAAAGAGTAGTGTCTACTACATGAAGGAGGTGGTTTTTTTTTTTTTTTTTTTTTAGTTATATCCAGCATGAAACTGATATATCTGGGTCATAGAGGAAATATTGAGCAATCTCTTTGGGAAATGAATCCCACTTAACCACCACATGGCTTGGTGCGAATCATAATGATGGTCTTAATAAATCAAGATTATAATTTTATTGATGATAATAAATCTCTGGAATACGGTATTAGGCAATGAAGCAGATTATTTCTTGTCTACCCCCTGACTTTGAGACTTGGAAGTCCCCTTATAGTCCTTACAGAAGAAATGGACCCAAACATAGGTCAAAATCCCATTTTAAGTTCTTAGGATCTCTAGGGAAGAGGTACCCGCACACTTAAGTACTAGTCAAGGCCGTATGCTACTTTCTTTTTTTAACCAAAATTAGTGTCAGTAGGGTAGCTTTTGGTTCTCGACTGCCTAGAGCAAAAGCAACCTGATCCTCAAGAGGATGGGCACGAGAAGCATTGCTCTATGAGCCAAATAAAGAAAACGCAGGTGGGAAGAACTGGCCGAGGACCAGGTACAGCTGTCTTCACCTCGCGTTCCTGTACACCTTTCACTTGCACAGGCTGGGTCCCCGGGCTTGACCCGCCACCCTCTCACTTCCCTTTACCCACGCTTCCGCTTGAACCGTCAGGTTGGATCATAAACTACATTTCCCACAATGCCACGCCCCGACCCGGGTTCCCTAAAGCTGCCTCCGTTATCAAGACGAACAAAAAACACCCCCTCATTTCTGAGAAGAGTCGAGTTAGTCTCTGTTTGATGGCTCGTTTGTTTTCTTCTCCACCGGAGACCCCATAGCGTTCTGAGAGGAGGCTCTGTGGAGGTAAGTTCTTTCAGGCGCCTGCGGTAACCACCCTGTCCTCGTGGCGGGGCCTCTCTCTCAGGCCCCCGGGGGGGCACTCGGAGTGTCATTGGGGGAATGACCGCAGCCTTCGCGGTTGCAGCTGCCACCGCGATCATGGTCTCCGGCAGCACCGGTTTGGTCGCTGCTCGCCTCCTGTGCCGCACATTCCTGTGTGAGTCGGCCGGGAGTCTGCCTTCTTGGTCTCCTCGGGGTCCGGGGCCAGTTTGGCCGAAAGTCCTGGTGCAGGCCGCGGCCAGGGCGGGGCCTCGGCGGCGGGGGGAGTGGGGGGCGAGGATCCGCGGGGCCCGGACCCCAATGGGCCGTCCGAGGACGGACTGGGGTGGGCTGGACGCACGGGCCGCGGGGCGCCGGGGCCGGGTTGGGGTGCGGGGCCCCCCTGAGACCTGACAGGGGTGAAGGTGCCATGTAGACTGGCCCTTCTTTGGATGTGAGGGTGAGGAGGCCTAGGGTTGAAGTCGGCATGGGACAGGAGGGGGGCTCGGAGGGAGAACTGGTGAAGTTGTCCCTAGTACGGTGGGGTGGGGGGGAGACGTCCGTTTGTTGGGATCGAAGGGCCAACCGAGAGGCAGTTTGTCCATCCGGGTCGGGGTGGCTCTCTGTAGGCTTAATAAACCAGAGCCGTAGGTTGGGCTGGGACTTGAACCAGATTCTGCTCGGGAGCTGCAGCAGGTTGCGGGGACACCCTCGGGTGGCTGACTCTTGAAGGTCCTTGCCGCGTTCCAAGTCCTCCGGCTTTGTTAGGTGAACTTACGGAAGAAACTTTGGAATTAGTCACGTCAGGGTTGGAAAGCCAGCACTGGTTCCTTTAAGGTCTGTGGGAAACTAATCAGCTGAAGTTCCAAATCACACGAATAACACTGTCAGTGAATCTTGAGGGCGCACCATTATTTTGCCTTCCACCGACCGTGAAAACGACTTAATTAAAATTGTGTCGCATGGTTGGCGGTCAGGTTTAAGAGATGTTAAGTGAAAACACGTGCCATCGTTGAAATGATGTACAGAATAAGCTCATCCGTTCATTTTTCATGTAACAGGCATTCGATTAAGGCTCCTGCCCCTCCCGCCCTTGTTTCACTTTGCTTCTGATTCTTCCTCTATTAAATATTGGTTGAGGCGATTCATATTTTGAGAAGACTACTTTCTAAACGCGTGCAGTAACCAGAGTGCACTGAAAAGCTACCTTTAATTACCACACCATTTGAAGACAAAGATCTGGCCAGATGATTTTGCCAAATAGGAAAGAATTGTGTTTATTTAGAAATTATTAAGTTTTTTTGGATAATTTTAATGACAAAGGAGGTTGTAGCTGAAGGAGGAGAGAGAAAGGAGGATTAGTTTATCATTATTCCGATGAAGTACAGTTTAAGCACCAGGAATGCGTTAGTACTGAATATGAGCCTAATTCAGCTTCATTGGAATAGGATGTGAGTTAAGATTTAGAAGGCGTGGTGAACGGCTAAGCTGAAGTGGGGAAACACAGGAAAGGATGCCCACTTATGCACCCTCCTCTTTCCTGTGGTTTTTGCTTGCCCGATATTCTAAAAGATTCTAGCTGCCTATAAATCTAGTATCTTAATAGAAGATTTTGGAGTGGAAAGGAGTATGTTTGAAAGGTCCAGTTCCTTAACTTTCAGCAAACTCACTTTTCTTCCCATAGGATTCAAATTATTTCATGGACTCCTAAAGCTAGTGGCCTTAAAGAGACTGCTACCTGGTTAATTTTCCAGTCATATGATTAATGTGTTATTAAGGACCTGAGAGAGCTCGGATCCAAACCAGGATATTTCCAATAATAGAACTGGGTTTTAGATTGTAAAGTTTAATGTGTAAAAGGCTATTAACTTTGCAAAAACCTTTAAATCCTCCTTTGCATGCCACATTTCTATCCACTTTCACTTCTAAGAAAACAGCCATATCACCTTGAAAACTTTTAAAAAATTTTAGGTGGTGATATAAATTATTTAGGTAGGTAGGAAATTTTGTCCTCACTCCTAGTTCTCTTACATTTCTATTGGTAGTACAAAGTGTGCTAAAGTTGTGGAAGTGTTGTAATATTAATTTTGAGTTAAAAAAAAAAGTAAACATGCCTTCCAGAGCCTTTTCAGCCCTTCCAGAGGCTGATTTAGAATGTTAGTAATTCATATGCTGCCTTCCACCTCCAGACCTCCTAAAAAAGAATAGTCTAATTGAAATAAAGAGGAAAAGTAAAATGGATAGTGAGAAATATTTCTCCCATGAGAATATTTAAGAATTTTATAAGGACCTTTGAGGTTGAAATAGTGAAGTTTTCAAAAGAAACCTAAAGCAGTCTTTTGAAACATAAGTCAGAGATTTCCAATACATCCAGGCTATTCGAGTAAAAGGGAATACGAGTAAGTAATTTTGAGCCTAAGAATTATGGCACTTAATGCAGAAAATCTTTTGGTCCAATTGATCTACACAGCTGGAACTCAGCTCTTCTGATAGTATGTTTTCCATTAATGTGTACTTCTTTATGACAGCTTGAGCTTCTTTTTTTGAGCTCTGTTTTTATGTATGTATGTGTTTTGGCAGTCTCAGTGATTGGTTGAGAAGTGACTGTCCTTAAAAGTGCCACTTGTCTTTTCCATTGTTTGCCTAGTTATAGGTCTGTTTTTAGAAGTAAGAAAACATTTTGAAGTATAATTTGGAAAAGGAGATCACAGTGATCTTTCTGATTCTAGGACCTATTGCCCATTGTATCGCAAATTGATTCTAGAATCTATTGCCATTTTCACAAATATGAAGTAGAATGGATCCAAATATACCAAAGTAGCTATGAGAAAGTGATTTGATTTTCAACCTCAAACAACTTGCTTTATAGAAACAGAATGTTCATAGTAATTTCTCTTAAATATAGGAAAATAATTTCATTTCACCAAAGGAAGGCATTTTACTGTCTTAGACTACTGAGCTTTTTTACTCAAGGCCAGTGCTCTACCACTTTGAGCCATAATGCCACTAATGGTTTTCTAGTGGCTAATAGGAGTCTTAAGGACTTTCCTGCCTAGGCTGCCTTTGAACTGCATTCCAAATTTCAGCCTTCTGAGTAGCGAGGATTATAGACATGAGCTACCAGCACCTGGCTAGACTACTTTTTAAAGTACAGTCTTGCTTCCCTCTCTTCCTCCCTCCCTCCCTCCCTTCCTTCCTCCTTCCCTCTCTTGAATTCAGGCAAGCATTCAGTGCCTTAAGTGTTTTTTTGTTCTTTTTCAGACATAAGCTCTCACACCTGGGATTTTCCTTGAATGGTTATCTTTGTACTGATACTTCCTGTGTAGTTGGGATTACTGGCATATGCTGCCTTGCTTGGTGTAACATTTCTAAAATTAGGATATGTCTTATTACAATGATATATCTTAGAAAAATTGGTAGTATTTTTCTTTCTTACTAGTACTTATTAGTATTTCTTAAACATGATTGGTGATTTATATTTGGTGAACTACATTACTTAGAACCAACTAAGTCAATATTAAATGATTATGTCATTATTACGTGTACACATAATTTTGCATTTGAGTAGCAGGTTTGGCATTTTTAATAAACTACTCTTCCAGCTAGGCTACTCCTTGTATTTGTAAGGCCCTGTAGATGAGAACCACAATAGCATGTGTATTACATACACGTCATACATATGGTTAATGCTATGATTTGGATCTATTTGGGTGTCTCTCAAGAGTTCATGTTCTGCTGGGCACTGGTGGCTTGCACCTATGATTCTAGCTACTTAGGAGGCTGAAATCTTGAGGATTATAGTTTGAAGCTAGCCTAGGTGGGCAACAAATCCATAAGGACTCTTTAATTGACCAGTAAAAACTCTGGAATTGCTGGCATGGTTCAAGTTGTAGAGGCTAGCCATGGACAGAAGAGCCAAGCAAGAGCATAAGGCCTTTAGTTCAAACTCTAGTACTGACACAAAAATTAAAAAAAAAATAATGAAAAAGTTCATCCCTTGGGTACTTGATCTTAGTGCTGGCAATATAAAAATATAGTGGAATTTAAAAAAATATAATTTTATTATTATTAAGATGTTGTACAGAGGGACTACTATTTTATAAGTCAGGTAATGAGTATATTTGTTTTTGGATGTCATTCTTTCTTTTACTCTCCCCTCCTTCCACCCCTCCCTCTTACCCCCCCAGTAAAAGTGGTGGAATTTTAAGAGTGGGAGGAAATTGACATTGATCTCTAGGGGTGAGTTCTTATAAGAGTAGATTGCTATGAAGCGAGACCACCCATGCACTTGGTCCTTATTTTTCTTCCTGCTTCTCTGCCAAGCTACAGTGCAGCCAAAAGGGCTCTTACTAGAAACTAAACAGATGAGACTGTCCACCTGAGACTTTTAGCCCCTATGGAGCAGGTAAAGCTTTTGTTGGATTGGGGTGTTACTCATTTGGTAGAGTCCTTATTTAGCCAATGTGAAGCCTTGAGTTCAATCCCTAGTATCTCCAAAAGAAAAGAAAACTGCTTTTATTCCTAAGTAGCTAGCCATAGGTAGTTCATGATAACAGTAAAAATTGACTAATATAGTTAATAAATATAAACTTGTTAAATTTACTAGTATATGCACAATTGAACTCCTTTTCCCATTCCCCAATACTGAGGTTTGAACTCAGGGACTCCCACTTGCTTCCCTTGATTGCTCATCTGGCTCTCGACTACTTGAGTCATGCCTCTAGCCTAGCTTTTGCTGGTTATTTTGTAAGTGGGTTATTTCTGCTCAGGCTGGTTTTAAACCATGGATCCTCCAGATTCTGAGTAGCTAGGATTACATGTGTGATCTATGATTACCTAGCTAGTTAGTACTTTGTTAGTTTTGTGTTTCTCTGTTTAATGGGTAGTTGTCTTGCAGAGCAGGAAGCTTCATGTGTATAGGGCCCACATCTATCCTGTTCACTCATGAATCCCTAGCATATTAGCCATTGAAGTACATAATGTCCCCATTTTACAGTGAGGCTATGTCTGTAGAAATGTCTCATTTAACATTTGTAACATTTGTGCATGAGGGACATATATAACAATTTTTGACTGGACTTTTAAAATATGAATTTTATGTTTTCTCTTTTTAGGAAAAGATTTCCCTTTGTGCTCAGGTAGGATTTGGGAAATACACCAGGCACTTTGATAACCGGTCCGCAGGCATCATCTCATATTAACATCATAGCCTCCTTATTCCATTTATAATTGGGAAGACTAAGGCTAAGGGAGACCAAGAGATATGCTCTGTGTCAATTTGTCATCAGTTTTGTTTCTTGTTATGGCTTTTATCAGTTCATCTGTACTAAAGACAGAAATAGGTAGGTTCTACTGCACAGCTCAATGGGGCAATCTCTCAGACCTTAATTCTTGCTTTAATTCCATTGGCCTGGAATCAGGTGCTTAGTTATGGGCACTGTGCCAAGGCTTGGCTGAAGAGTTCTGTCAGCCATTTGTCCGGCATGGTCTAGTCCAAGAATGAACTGTATGTTTCCTAGCAATTGGTACTTCCACATAGCTCCATTCCTAGATGGTCAGGATAAAATCTGAGCCTTTCTTAGAGGATGAGAACTTTTGGCATGGCAGATATTGATGCTCCTTCAGTGACAGAGCATTAAGCTTGAACAAGACAGTGATTCAAAGAGGTTCGAGGCAGAAAACATGGTGTGGGTCATGGAGAAAACATGCAAGGGAATTATTTATTTTTTAGAGCTAGCATATATGGCCTACACAGTGGTAAGTAGAAGGCCTGGATATTTGAAGTGTCTAGGGATGGACCTCAGACAAGGCAGGCTGGTGACTTACTAGTGGAGGTTCTAGAAGGTAGCCTACAATTTTAAGTCTGCTTTTTTTCTAACTGATTTTTGAAATAGGAAGAGTTGGTTGTTGTAACTTCTAAGATTTCTCAGTTTTCCATCAAGTAAGTTGTTAAAAATAGGTACCTTTTTTCTGTTTCCCTCTGTCATCTACTTTCCCATTCACATTCCTTATTTCCTGTTGATATATGAGTTACATCAAAATGAATTATACTGTGTCATTGTGAGGAGTTAGTTGTAGGTAGGTCTTGCTCATTCCCCTGAAGATGTAGTTCTCTTTGCTCACCTGATTACAGGTACTGGGCTTTAAAAAGTTTGGTCAAGTAGGGCCGGGAGTTTGGCCTAGTGGTAGAGTGCTTGCCCAGCATGCACGAAGACCCGGGTTCGATTCCTCGGTACCACATACATAGAAAAAAGCCAGAAGTGGTGCTGAGGCTCAAGTGGTAGAGCTCTGTCCTTGAGAAAAGTCCAAGGACAGTGCTCAGATCCTGAATTCAAGACCCACAACTTGCAAAATTAATAAAAAAAAGAAGTTTGGTCAAGTAGAACACTTGTGGGAGTTTGGTAGATGTGATTAGTAGAGAGTGTACTAAGTTCTCAGTCCCTGAGCTTAGTTTGACCCATTCAATTTCGAAGCATAGTTTTCCTTTCTGAGGAGTGAAAGTTATAAAACTTCAATTTTTCTTTTTTAGTGAAGAAAAAACTGCAAATTAGGGTCCTCGATAGAAAAAATATTGGAGGAGAGAGCAGAGATCGTTCTGTGTTTCTAAGTTAATTTTGTAGTTTGTGTGTCTCATTTAAATTTGCTATTATCTCCATACAGCTCTTGTACTAGAGTATATTTTTTTGTCGCCAAGTTGATTTCATGGTTAAAAGTATGGAAACTCACATTTTCTTTCTTTATAGTGCAACAGAGTGGAGTTCGGCATTGTTCTTATACAGCTTCCCGGAAATATCTCCGTGTTGATAAAAATACAAAGGTCATTTGTCAGGGTTTCACTGGTAAGCAGGTATGTATATTTCGATTTTTGTTTAAACATAGACTATGTATATACATTTTCTCCTTTTTTTGTTGTCAGTTTGGGCACTTGAATGGAGGGCTTAGATGCTGTTCCTTAGCTTTTTTGCTCTATCACGTTGCTCTACCACTGTACCATCCTACTACTTGAGCCACAGCTTTACTTCTGGTTTCTTTGGTGCTTAATCAAAGTTAAGAGTCTCACAGACTTTTCCTGGATTTGAACTGTGAGATCTCAGATCTCAGATCTTATCCTCCTGAGTAGCTAGGATTACAGGTATGACCCACTGGTGCTTGGCCCATGTTCTAATTTTAATATCACTAAAGTAGTTTATTATTGATACAGGAAAATATGCTATACAGAAGTGGTACTGCCTCTTAGGAAGAGGTTAGATGGTGCTAGAGTTAGCCTGCTAAATGAAAATGGTTCTTAAACTTACCTTGAAAGTGCATAGGTGTGTACTATGTTGGAGACTCATGTATGATCTTTTAGTAAGCTTTCTCTGTTTTTTTTTTTGATCAATAAATGCAAGAGATTGCTTATATCACTAAAGTAGTTTATTATTGATACAGGAAAATATGCTATACAGAAGTGGTACTGCCTCTTAGGAAGAGGTTAGATGGTGCTAGAGTTAGCCTGCTAAATGAAAATGGTTCTTAAACTTACCTTGAAAGTGCATAGGTGTGTACTATGTTGGAGACTCATGTATGATCTTTTAGTAAGCTTTCTCTGTTTTTTTTTTTGATCAATAAATGCAAGAGATTGCTTATATCTAAGTCTCATATGAAAGAATACTCATTGTTAAATATGAAATCCACATCCAGTATGCACAGAACCAGAGAGGCTCATGGGAACTGCGATGGGTAGACGAACCAATCTGGGACTTTTCTTTCCCATCTTATAACTTCTGGGGCAAATGATCTTTGGAGAGATCAAAGACAGAATTGCCTTAAAATATTTTAATTGATATTCATTCTCTTCAGATTTTGCATTAGTATAAATATATATATGCAGTAAAATGAAACAATCTTTTTCTTTTCTTTTTTCTGACCCTTACACTCATTAGGAATTCCTTTTATTAAGTTGGCGGTATACTTCCAGATGAAAAATATGTGTACTTTGGTCTTAGACATAATCGTGATAAACTTCAGTATTTTTTCCTTAATTCAGAAAATGTTTTAAGATTGTAGTTCTCAATAAAGAGGAGATTTTAGAGAGTAGAGTAGGCTATTTATTTTTCTAATTTATATCTCAGGTCTGTGTGTCTCACTTGAAAACAACTATTTTTTAGTTATATGATTTGTACCTTGAAGCATTTGTACTATGGCATTGTATATAGGCAGAGCTGTGTTCAGTAAAACTTAATTTACAGTATCAGAAGACAGGTCAAATTACTGATCATTGTTTATCAACCCATGATCTTGATGGTGATAGCTAATTAGCCAGGCATTTATTTTTATAATATTTCTACATAAAGATATTTTTGTATCTCTTTGTCTTTTTTCTTTTTCTTTTTTTTTTTTTTTGCCAGTCCTGGGCCTTGAGCTCAGGGACTGAGCACTGTCCTTGGGCTTTTTCAAGGCTAGAGCTCAGTACCACTTTTGGCTTTTTTCTATGTATGTGGCAACAAGGAATCGAACCTGAGTCTTCGTGCATGCTAGGCAAGCACTCTACCACTAGGCCAAACTCCTGGCCCCCACAAAGATATTTTGGCATGTACACATTCTAATAAAAGTAGATGCTCCTCTAACATTGAATGTATTCTGCCATCTCCTTTCCAATTTAATTACATCTAACTCATTCATATAAATTAGTATTCTTAGCATATAATAAAATTATTAACTCGTTATAAAAGTTATAAGATTATAGTTCTTAATAAAGAGAAGATTCTGAAGAGTAAGGTAGAGTTTTTAAATTTTATTTTTCTAATTTATGTCTAAAGTCTATGTGTCTCATTTGAAAACAACTATTTTTTATTTATATAATGTCTATCTTACATTTGTACTATGTAATTATATATATATAGGGTTGTTTCAACAAATTTTCTGTTTGCTAAGCTCCATATGACCCTATGATATTTTTATGACATTTTTTCATAAGAATCATTGTATCTAGTGTAAGTAGTATTTGGAACCATTGGGTGAAATATTTGCCTAAATGCTTCATTCTAAGGGTGATTTCAAAGTTAATGGTCTTTTAGTTACCTGCAACCAAATTGTTTCACATTTGCTTTTTTTAATTTTGTTTTTTAAGTAATTGAGAGCCTTAATTTCTGTGGTTAGATTTGACTAAAATTTCCTTATTACAGAGGTAATGATAGGTATAAAATTTAGAGCTTGCCTCTCCAGGACACCTATTTTTTTTCCCATAGTGTACACATTTTATATTATGAATGAAGAATGCTTGCAATTTTTAATAGAGGAGTCCAGCAATTTCTAATTAGTGATTTCTTTTTCTAGCCTTTGTAAGCTGCTAAAATTATTTCTATTCTTACCTATGTACTGGCTGATAATTAGTTCCACATTAGGACTAAAAATTTTGGTTCATTTGAATTTACTTGGCAGTGTAGTCTATAGTAATGCTTGGAATCAAAGACTGGTTTTGGGTATTTGCTTTTAATTTCTGGTATAATGCTGATGAACCCTTTTTTTTTTTTTTTTTTTTTTTTTGCCAGTCCTGGGGCTTGATTCAGGGTCTGGGCACTGTCCTTGAGCTTTCTCAAGGCTAGCAGTGCTTTACCACTTGAGCCACAGCACCACTTTTAGTTTTTTTCTGTTTGTGGTACCAAGGAATTGAACCAGGGCTTCATGCATCCTAGGCAAGCACTCTACCACTAGGCCACATTCCTGACCTGATCAGTACTTTTGTAAAGGACAACAAAAGTTACAGCGGCATTGCACTGTTGTTTACTAATAATTTTTCTTTTTAAAATTAGATTTCTCAGGCTGGGAGTTTGGCCTAGTGGTTAAAGTGCTTGCCTAGCATGCATGAAGACCCGGGTTTGATTCCTTGGTACCATATACATAGAAAAAAGCCAGAAGTGGTGCTGAGGCTCAAGTGGCTAGAGCTCTAGCCTTGAGAAAGTCCAAGGACAGTGCTCAGGCCCTGAGCTCAAGCCCAGGACTGGCAAAAAACAAAAAACAAAACAAAACAAAAAAACAGGGGTGCATAGAAAATAAAATTAGATTTCTCATATCTTCTATTCCTTCCCTTCCCCCTCCCCCCCCCTTTTTTTTTGCCAGTCTTGGGCTTTAGCTCAGGGCCTGAGCACTGTCCTTGGACTTTCTCAAGGTTAGAGCTCTACCACTTGAGCCTCAGAACCACTTCCAGCTTTTTTCTATGCATGTGGTACCAAGGAATTGAACCTAGTCTTCGTGCATGCTAGGCAAGCACTCTACCACTAGGCCAAACTCCTGGCCCCGCTCCTTCCCTTTTTTTTTCTCCCACTTTCCTTTCATTTTTATGTCATTGCAGACCAGTAAGTCTTTGTAAAGCTCCATTTTAAGAGAACAGATTTGTGATTCCTTCTAAAATGTTGTTTCTTAAATGAGTCACTTAGTATGCTTGGGGCCAAGTTCCCTTAGCATTTTTAGATCATTATAGAGTGACTACATGGAACTATTTTTCAATAAGTACCTTTTATCCCTTAGGGCACTTTTCACAGCCAGCAAGCATTGGAATATGGCACCAAACTCGTTGGAGGAACCACTCCAGGGAAAGGAGGCAAGATGCATCTGGGCTTGCCAGTCTTTAATACTGTGAAGGAGGTAATTAATGGCACCTGAATTTGACCATCAGAGAAGAAGGGGAAGAGCAAGCATTCTTTGGGTACAGATCTTAACTATATCCCTTTTGGGAAGGTCATTAGTTTTTGAATACAGTAACCAAGAGAAATTTGAACTGTGGTAAGAAACAGTGTGTCATTTTTTTGTTTATTTTTTAAATTGTAATTAATAGAAGGGTTACATTATATTCACCAGATAGAAGGTGCATTGATACCCTTTCTCATGACATGGTCCCCATTTCCTCTCCCCCCCATCTTAATTTTCCCCCTTTTATTGACAGATAGGCTTCTTCTGTTAAGGGAGGAAATACTATGGTCTGGCATCTAGCTAGCTTATCTTGTACCTAGGATGGTTACTACTGTTTCAGCAGTACAAATGCTAATACCTACCCCTTTCATTCACTCTGCGTGTGGATGAGGGTAGGTGCTATCCTAGGTGCTTCATGCATATTACCCCATTTAGACCTGAACATAGCTCTTCGGGCTAGATGCTTTTATCAGCCCTGTTTTACAGCTAGTTACTGCTAGTGCAGGTGGCACTTAAATGTCTCAAAGTAAATAGTGCAATTTTACACAAACTGAATTACAGAGTCAAGTTGACCAATCCCTGGTTTTACTTTCTTCAGATTGCTCTTTTCTCAAGATGTAATGATGTAATGAGTGCTGCTCTTTTAGAAAGCATCAGCATTTAAAAAGCAAATTTGAGTTTTTAGTTATAAAACTAATATGTGCTGATTATAAAATTCAGATGCTGTAAAGGTAAGTATATAGGTTAAATTCTCTATATAGGCTTGCCTCTATATTTGTAGAGCAAATTTAAGCTCGATGTGTGTTTTTTCCATTCTCTAGAATTTACATAAAATACTAGCATTTTAGTTCAATGTCAATTATCCTAACTACTCATGAGGATGAGATTTGAAGATTTCAAAGTCAGATTGGGCAGGAAAGTCTGTGAGAATCTCTTTATCTCCAGTTAACCACCCAGACGAAGTGGAGCTGTGTGTCAAGTGGTGCCTGGAGCAGGAACAGCTCAGGAGCAGCTGAGGCCCTGAGTTCAAGTTCTAGGATTCACACACACACTTAAAAGAACCTATCATACAGATTTTCAGGTTGTTTAGTAAAAATATTTAGAGAATAGCTTAGTACCTATACCTATGATCAATATATTGAGAAATCCTGTATTTATCCCTTTCATTTTAGGCATATTTTAAAGATAGATTTTATTTTAAATAAAAAAACAACACTTTTTTTTGTTAAGGTATTGTGCAGAAGGGTTACAGTTACATAAGACAGGTAACGAATAGGGTTCTTTTTGGACAGTGTCACCCCTTCTCTCTCCCAGTTTTTCTCTCCCATCTCCTCCCTCACGTTGTATAGTTCATTTTTGTCATAGTGTCTAGTGAGTACCATTCTCAGTTTCTTTTCTTTTTCTTTTTTTTTCTTTTTGCCAGTCCTGGGGCTTGAACGTAGGGCCTGAGTACTGTCTTTGTGCTTTCTCAAGACTAGAGCTCTACCACTTGAGCCACAGCACCATTCTGGATTTTTCTCTTTTTTTTTTTTTGCCAGTCCTGGGCTTGAGCTCAGGGCCTGAGCACTGTCCTTGGACTTTCTCAAGGCTAGAGCTCTACCACTTGAGCCTCAGCACCACTTCCGGCTTTTTTCTATATATGGTACTGAGGAATCGAACCCGGGTCTTCATGCATGCTAGGCAAGCACTTTAACCACTAGGCCAAACTCCCCGCCCCATTCTGGATTTTTCTATGTATGTGGTACCAAGGAAGTGAACAACCCAGGTCTTTGTGCATGCTAGGCAAGCGCTCTACCGCTAGGCCAAACTTCTGGCCTAACCATTCCTGATTTCTTATGCATACTTTAAAGGTATATTCAATTATTTTATTTTATTTCTTTAAACTTGTTATTTTTAAAGATATATTTTAAAGTATTAATATTTTTAAAGAATAAATTTCCAAACCTAATCTGTTTTAGAACTACTACTGTAGTTGAGGTGAATTTGTACTCTTAAACCTAAAATGCAGGAAAAAAACCTAAATGTCTTTCAAATTTAGTTTTTTATTTTAAACTTAGAGTATACTATATGTAATTGAGTTTTCAAAAGGAAAATAAAAAGGTTACAGCTCATAGGTTTTATAGATATTGTTTTTCCTTACTTTTTTAAAAGTTTTTTTTTTTCACCTGTTTGAATTCTATTATGCATCCCTCTGTGACTTGAAAATATAGATGTTTTTTTCAGAATCTCTCTAGGTAGACTTTTGTCCTAAGTGGTAGACTTTTTATCAGTGATTCATTTATTATTTATAGTGGTAGAGATAGATGTGGCATTTAAATATTTTGTAAATTTTTTGACATATTGTTTATTCCTAACCATTTAGCTCTTACACAATAACTTCTTAGCACATGGTGCTTGTTGTCACAGTATAGCTTCTGGTAGTATTTGTAGCCTCCAGAGGTTAAAAACTACAGGATAAAATGTTACTTGCCCATGATCTAATCTTAATTTGTTTCTTTTGTTCCCACTTTCGTGTCATCATCTTGAACATTTTTTGAAAAATTTCTAACCCAACATCAATTGTGGATAATCTGTCTATATCCTTTTCCTTTGCTTATCTGTCACTCTCAAGTTGGCACTACTTATTAGAAATATATTCTCAGACACTGGGAATGTGGAGATAATTTTCTTTTTTCTTTCTTCTTTTGTCGATCATGGGACTTGAACTCTGGGCCTGGGTGTTCTCTCTGAGTTCTTAAGGCTATCACTCTACCCCTTGAGCAAAAACACCACTTCTGGTTTTCTAGTGATTAATTTGAGATAAGAGTCTCATGGTCTTTTTTGTCCGGGCTGGCTTTCAGCCATGATCCTCAGATCTCAGTCTCCTGAGTAGCTAGGATTACAGGTGTAAGCCCCCATGCCCGGCTTCTGGCTTCTGGCTTCTGGCTTTGGAGTTGATTTTACTTGTACCTGTAGGTGCTGAGCTCGGTACATGTCCACTGTAAAATCCCAAGGCGCATCCTTTTGGAATATTTTCATTTGTATATTGATCTACGGGAAGGGAATGTGCTGTAATGGAAATGAATGGACATTTTGGAATCAAGTATACTGAGGATTAAATCTTGGCTCTGTTACTTCCCAGCATGTGGCCTTGTGCAGTTATTTAGTATGTCTCAGCATCTTGATTTGTAAGATGGGGATACTTAGATTTAGAATTGTGATGAAGCCTTAACGAGTCTTGAATTAGAAATGTGATGGGGAAAGCTGTCAGTCTTTCAGAACGTGAAACCATTTAGGGAAGGTTTTCAGGGTGTTACAGAATGAATGTTGTTGCTCTTGGAAGGTCAGAGATCATAAGTAGTCTATCCATTACAGTAGAAAAGGCATGACTGCACAGGGAAATGGGTAGAAAGATATATTTGTATGTATGTAGCGCGCATGTAAAGGTTGTGTGTTTAGAGCAGGCTCGTGAATGATCGAGGCGATGCCCTCCAAGTGCTTTGTGTTGTGAAGGTAAGAGCATTGAAACATCCTTATTTTAAGGTCAAGCATGTGCATCTTTGCTTGATTTGTTCATGTCTAATGAACATGCATTAAAAGTAGGAAAGAAAACTATTTGTCAGGTGTGATGATACATACCTAAAATCCCATCACCAAGGAGTCTGAGGCAGATGGATTGTGAATTCATGAGTAACTTTGACTAGTTGAATGATACCATCTCAAAGAAAAGAAGAGGAAAAAAGAGCAAAGTGTCTTGGTATATTTTTGCCAAATACCACGTATTTTATGCAGATTTTTGAGCGCTAAGCTCTAAGCATTTGGGGCTCATTAGGTATTGTGGAGGTACAGGGACAGTGCTTCAGAGTTACCACTGTGAGCTTATTTAAGGGAATGAGATGTCACAGAACTTGTCAACTTCTAGGGGTCATCAAATGATGTAGAGAAGAGGCCATGCTGCGCTTTGCTGACTGAACTAGACATCAGGAAGAATGAAGACCTCTTATGTCTCCTGTGGTGTCTTTTCCCCTACACATTACTGAAATCATGCTATTGAACTTATTTATTTTATAATGTTTATGACTTAACCAAAGTGCTTTATGGTTAATTTTTCAGGCCAAAGAGCAGACAGGCGCCACAGCATCTGTCATTTATGTTCCTCCTCCTTTTGCTGCTGCTGCCATCAATGAAGCTATTGAGGCAGAAATGCCTTTGGTGGTATGCATTACTGAAGGTATCCCACAGCAGGACATGGTGCGGGTCAAGCACAGACTGATACGCCAGGGAAAGACCAGGCTGATTGGCCCAAACTGCCCTGGAGTTATCAACGTGAGTTCCCAAAGTAAAAAGATGTCAGATTTAACCATGTGCAAAGCACATACTGCTCCAGTATGTTTGTGTATGTGACTTAGGAGTTTATCATTTGTCTTTCAGCCTGGAGAATGCAAGATTGGCATTATGCCTGGCCATATTCATAAGAAAGGAAGAATTGGTGAGCAAATTACTTTCTTCCAGACTTAAAAAATTCTCCCAAACCCCAAACTCAAAGAGAATGACTGTGAAAATCAAATTTACTTTAATTCATTTCATTTTAGTAGATTTTACCAAGAAAGTTTTAGAGGGACAAGACAAAAATAAGAAAGCACTGTTTTTCTTATTTTTTCCATGTTCAAAATTTCTGAACCCAGCATTTTCAAGTCTTTTTTTATTTTTGGCCAGTTCTGGGGACTGAACTCAGAGCCTGAACGCTGTCCTTGGGCTTTCCTCAAGACTAGTGATCTACCACTTGAGCCACAGAACTACTTTTGTTTTTTTTTTTTTATGAACATGGTACTGAGGAATCAAATCCAGGTCTTCGTGCATACTAGGCAAGCACTCTACCTCTAGGCCAAACTCCCAGCCCCTCAAGTCTTTTTATTATGTTCTTAGTTCAAGGTCCAGCTCAAAGCCTTAAATATTTTTACATAAAGGCAAGTTCCTCACTTGGTTTTTTTGTTTTTGATTTTTGTTTATGCCAGTCCTGGGGATTACGGAACTCAGGGCCTGGGCACTGTCCCTGAGCTTCTTTTGCTCAAGGCTAGCACTCTATTACATGAGCCACAGCACTGCTTCTGGCTTTTTCTGAGTACGTGGTACCGAGGAATCCAACCCAGAGTTTCATTCATGGTAGGCAAGCACTCTACCACTCGGCCATACTCCTGACCCTGTATATGCTCTTTATGGGCACATTTTTATTTCTCTTGGGATAAAATAGCAGGAATAGAATTGCTAATATATGAATATGGTCAATATTTTTTGAGGGGGACATTTCTGGGATCTGAACTTGGGGCCTTGTGCTTGCTGAGCAGGCTCTGGTATCACTTGAGCTATTGTACCAGCCCTACTTTTGTCTCCTTTTGTTATCTTCAAATTGTTGTTGAAAAGGGTTTCATTTTAACGTTTTCATTTATGTGTATAGTACACCTTGATCAGCCTCACTGCTCCCATTTATCCCATCCCTTTCCATCTACTCAGGCTTCCTAGTTCAATTGAAGTGTATACTGAATATTATGACTATTTGCCCACTATTCCTCTTTCTACTCATCCATCCCTTTCCTTATATTCCTGTCTCCCCCGACCCCAGTCAAGTCCCCAAGTTCTTCTTTAGTTTTAGTTTAGTTTTGGCTTGTTTATTTATGGGATTTGATCTCAGGGCTTCATACTCTCACTTGGCTTTGTTGCTCCAAGTTTGAGAAAGGCCTTCAGTTCCAACTTTTGTGTGTGTTTGAGTGTGTGTGCACGTGTGTGTGTGCGCGGGTGCACTAGATCTGGGGCCTGAAATCAAGGGCTCAGTGTTTGCTCTTCCTGAACTTTTGTTCTCAAAGCTAGCACTTTCCCACTTTAGTCTCATCTCTACTTCTAGCTTTTTTTTGGTGGTTAATAGGAGATAAAGTTCTCATGGACATCCCTTCTCTGGCTTAGCTGGCTTTGAACCACAATCCTGAGGTCTCAGCTTCCTGATAGCCAGGATTACACTACCTTTTTGCTGGTTAATTGGACATAAGAATCTCTTGGATATGTCTGTCTGGGCTGGCTCCAAACAACGATCCTCAAAGCTCATCCCCTTGAGTAGCTAGGATTATAAGTGTGAGCCATTGGCACCCTAGTGCTTTAGTTATTATTAGAATTATTTAATAGGGTCTTGCATTTTTGCACAGGGATAGCTTGAGATCATTATTCATTAGGCATTCTATATAGCTGACCTAACAAGTGTGTACCATCATGCCTGGCTTGTTGGTTGAAATAAGGTCTGACTAACTTTTTTGCTCAGTTTGACTTAAAAATCTCAATCATCTCTGCTCTGGTTAGTTGGGATTTCAGGTTTATACCCCCATACCCAGCTATGTTAAACTTTTTAAGAAATGCCAAATAGTTCTATGAAATGACTGTATAACTTTACATTTTCACCATCAATCTATGAGTGTTCTGGTTTCACACCTCCACTCGCATTTAGTTTTTAAATTTTTAAACTTGCAAAGTTTCCTCATTTTATTAGCAGTGAAGTGGTACTTTATTGTATTTTAATTTGAGTGTCTTTGATGACGAATGATCTAGAGCACTTTATTATGTGTTTGTAGATCATATACCTTCTTTTGTAAAGTATTACTTCCATATTTTGCCTATTATTATTATTTTTTTGTGTGTGTGTATGTGTGTGTGTGTGTGTGTATGTTTAGGCTTAGGGTTAAGGTTAGAGTTAGGGGTAGAGAAAGAGCAAGTATAGAGTTACAGCTAGGGGTAAACTAGTGTTGTCTAAGCCATTGCCTCTTTCAAAGGAGATAATCTTGTGGGAAGCAATGACCTTTGCTGTGATGAATGTTAGGGAAGGAAGTTAGGTTTAGGGGGTAGAATTGGTGATAGGTTTAGGGATAAGGGGATAGGGTTGGGAGTTAGTGTTGGCATAAGGGTAGGTGTAGGGGTTAGGCTTAAGGTTAGTGGTAGGGATAGATTTATGATTAAGGGTAGCATAAAGTTTAGGGTTGGAGTTAGGATTAGAGGTAGGTCAGAGTTAAAGATAGGGATTACAGTTAGGGTTAGGGTTAGAGATATTATGGTTAGAGTTAAGTGTGGTATTAGGGATAGGGAGGGAGTAGAGGTTGTGTTAAACTTAGGTTTTTCTGTATGGCTAAGTTTAGGGTAAACAGAGTTATGGGTAGATTTAGGGTTAGGTGTTTTATGTAAACATATTTTTATTTAATATGTTTTATTTAACCACTGAAGTCATTTCTTTATACTTCTTAACCTTGTCAAATTAGGATTATGTATCTTTCTGTGTATGAGAGTAGTACTAGGATTTATTCAGGACTTTCTGTTTGCTACCACTTGAGTCACATCCCTCTAGCTATTGTTATTTTCCAGATAAGGTTGTGTGTTTTTGCCTTAAATCATAATCCTTCTGTCTATAACTCCCACATAGATGTAATGACAGGTGTGTATCAGACCTGGCTTGCTTGAGACAGGGTCTTGATAACTCTTTGCCCAGGGTAGCCTCAAGATACAATCTTGAGTAACTTGGATTATAGGCATGCACTACCATGTGTGGTCTCCCAATATGTATCTTTTGTCCAAATGTATTACATAGATTATGGCATGGGATAATTACCTTTCCAGAAGCTCCTGTCAGTCATGGTGAACTGTAAGACAAGACGTCTGCCATCCCTCCTCCCCCTTATGCATGCCTTTTCCAGAGGGAAAATCAGGTATTTATCATAGACTCTTGGTATAAAAGGAAATTAGGTGGACTACTTGAATCTAGCAGGACTTTGACTTTCTTATTCCCTACTTTCCTTTCAGTGATTTTAAAGCCTGTTGCTTGGCAATTTTTAGAAATTTAACTATGAGGAAGGTAGAAAGCATTGCTGAGTAGTGCTGTATTTGATGGCTGGTGGTTGGGTACTAAAGTCAGTCCACTTTAAGCAGGATTGTGTCTACCAGGTTCATATTGATATTGTCCCCTCCATAAAGGAGAGGGAATTTAAGAGTTTTTGTGCCATCTGTCATATGAATACAACCTAATATTTTAAATTCATTTCTTTTTAAGGCATTGTGTCGAGATCGGGTACCTTGACTTACGAAGCTGTTCACCAAACAACACAAGTTGGATTAGGACAGTCTTTATGTGTTGGTGAGAGATTTTTGCTGAAACTCTTTAATTTACGTATAATATCCTTATTGAAGGAGTATAATAGTTATTACTGATCTGGTTATTTGTAGAAGGTATTGATACCATTTTATGAAAAAGTTGTGTGATCTTGAACTTAGTATGCTAATGTGTAAAGTTCTTCTGTATTTTTTCTAAATTCGTGGTCCAAGATTTGATGTTTAGGTTGAGGAAGAAACATTGAGGGATATGTAGCTGGATTGCCTTTGTGCCAGAAACATTGCTTATTTTGCTTGCTATGAAGAACTGTCTTATATTAGATCTTTTGTTGTCCCTGTCATTATGTTAATGTGTTATGTAATTACTGAAATCTTTGCCATTAACTTTTTTTTTTTTTTTGCCAATCTTGGGCTTGGGCTCAGGGCCTGAGCACTGTTCTTGGACTTTCTCAAGGCTAGCACTCTACCACTTGAGCCTCAGTACCACTTCCGGCTTTTTGCTATGTATGTGGTACCGAGGAATTGAACCCAGGTCTTTGTGCATGCTAGGCAAGCACTCTACCACTAGGCCAAACTCCCTGCCCCATTAACTTTTTTTTTTTTTTTAAGTTTTAGCAAGGATTTATATAAGTATAACAAAGTTATACATGGGAGACATTATGTAAGTTATACTTTAGGAAGAAATGGAAAAAAAGAAAAAGAAGCAATTCTTGTTCCCTTTGCAGGAAATTAGAGACTGGTTTCTCAATTTTATAGTAACACTTGGTAGTGTCTCTGAGCGGACAACTTTTACTATTAAAAACATTTTTGGGCACAAAAGTAAGGGTGAGGAAAGCTAAGTTCCATAGGATTTCTCTTCTTGTCACACCATATTGCTTTTCACTTAAGAAGGAAAACTTTCAAGTTGAACAAGTCAAGCAATCTGAAGAATTGAAGCCAGTGTGGCAGAAAAATCCATGGAACCTTCTGTCTCCAAAGTAACTAGTAGAAAGCCAGGCTGGAAGTGGCTCAAATGGTAGATGAGGCTCTAAGTTCAAATGCCAACACTGGCAAAATGAGTGAGTGAATACATGAATGAGTGCATAAAAATAAAATTATTACAAAATTTAGACACATTTCTAGATAATGTACATTTATAAAATAGAAATATTTTAAAATTATTTCTTCAAATCCTTAAAATTGTAGTTTTAAAAGTATCTTTTTCCTTTTTGGTGGTATTGAGGTTTGAACTCAGGAGCTTGCATTTGTTAGGTAGGCACTTTTACCACATGAACCAGGCCTCCAGCCCTTTTTGCTCTGGTTATTCTTGAGATGAGATCTTGCTTTTTGCCTTGGCTGGCCTCTGTTTATGCTTTCTGTATATTTTATATGACAGACATATGCTTCTATTCCCAGATTTCCTGTTTATTTGGGGGAGTCTGACAAACTTTTTTGCCTAGGCTGGCTTAAAACCTAATCTTCCCTGACGCAGCTTCTTATGTAGCTGGGATGCCAGGATGCACTGCTGCTTCCAACAGTTCCTTGACAATCCATCTTGAGAACTGGTCTGGTCTCAAGCTGAAACCCTCTCTCAAATAGCCAGGATTATAAACCAGCCACACCTGGAAAAATACCTTTTTTAATAACAAAAGTTTATAGACTGTAGCCTTGGAGTCTTTTCAATTATACTGTAAATCCATAAATTTTATGCCAGAAAACTTAAATGAGCCTTTTTACTTTTAAAGTATAACTTAGGCATAGGATGGTTTAGGTGGATAGAGAGAGAGAGCAGGTTTTGAAAGATTTGCTGATTCCATCTTCTCCAGCTTCACGTTTTAATTTGTAAATGGAAGATAATAATGCTCACTTCCCAGAGGTGAGGCAGGTTTGACATGTACTGAATAAAGCATAGACTTAGATCCATCACTTAATGCTGTTTCCCTTCTTTAACTTCATTTTTCCTAGATGCATTGAAAAGTAAGAGATCAGACTTGCCTTCAAATTTGAAATATAAGAATAAAGAAAACTGGCAGCCAGTCTGTAGGGAATGTTCTTTAGTCTACCACCAGTCCTGTCCTTCGGTGCAGAATCACTGTCCACTATCTCTAAAGCAAGAGGGCATGATATCTGCCCCTTGTGACTTATCGACACATGTCTTCTATTACTGTTTTTGGCAGGAATGAAGCTTGAACTCATTACTTAGCGCTGACTATATACCACTCCATCCAGCCACCCAGGCAGTACTTTTGCTTTATTTTTCAGGATTTACTTTTTATTGTGTTTATTTATTTTATTATTATTTTTTTTGCCATTGGGCAGCCGCAGATGATCCTCTTCTCCTACTTTTGTAGCTGCTGTTATTATAGGCTTACATCATAGATCCAACTTATTTGTTGAAATGGGGTTTTGTTAACTCTTTTTTTTTTTTTTTTTTTTTTGCTAGTCCTGGAGCTTGAACTCAGGGCCTGAGAACTGTCCCTGGAGCTTCTTAAGGCTAGAGCTCTACCACTTGAGCCAGAGAACTACTTTTGGCTTTGTCTCTTTATGTGATAGTGAGGAATCGAACGCAGGATTTCATGCATGTTAGGCCAGCAATCTATCATTAATCTACATTCCTAATCCTTGATGATACTCCCTCCCTCCCTCTCTCCCTCCCTGCCTTTTTTCCTTCCTTCTTTCCTTCCTTTTTCTTGTCAGTTGTAGGACCTGTATGCTGTCCATAAGCTCTTCAGCTCCGGGCTAGTGCTCTACCATTTGAGCCACAGCACTCCTTCTGTGTATGTGGTACTAAAGAATTGAACCCAGAGCTTTGTGCATGCTAGGCAAGTGCTCTACCACTAGGCTACACTCCCTCCCTCCTTTTTTTTTTGTCTTGGGCTTCGTCTGCCTTCTGAATAACTGAGATTACTGGCATGTGTCACCAAGCCTAGACTTGTATCTTAAAAAATGTATAAATGGCTTCTTTTAACATGGTTTATGAAGTTATTTCTTTTCCTTTTTCTTCTTGTTTTTTCTTGTCAGGGTAATGTATAGAGGGGTTATAGTTACATTTGTCTTGGAAGTTACTTCTTTTGTTTTTGTCTTTTCTTTTTTGGTACTGGGAATTGAACCCAGGACATTGCACTTGCTAGGCAAGCGCGTTGCCACTGAGCTACATTCTAGACCAAGTTATTTCTTTTTACAAATAAATTTGTTAAACATTTAATCTTTTCCCTTAGGATACTATCAATTTATAACACAAACATGTTTTCTTCAAGTGGTCATTTGTAAAGAGTTAATCAAGAATAAGTATATGGAAGAAGCTTGTGCAAAGGAGCTATAAGAAAAAGAGGATTGTTTTTATGCGGTTAGGAATTACTACCTTGTACTGTGGTAAACAGAAAAGTAGAGTTAAATACGGGAGTGATGATATGTTTAAAAAGCTTAGGAAGAAAGGGTAGGCCACATAGGAAACAATTGAAAAACATTTTTGACCTAAATTCAATGGTTCCTCTTTAAATTTTCAACATATGTTGCTTGTCTTCCATCTTCTTAGGCATCGGAGGTGATCCTTTTAATGGAACAGATTTTATTGACTGCTTGGAGGTCTTTCTGAATGACCCAAACACACATGGCATCATACTGATCGGTGAAATTGGTGGGGCTGCAGAAGAAAGTGCTGCAGAGTATCTGAAGCAGAATAACTCAGTAAGTCTGGGAAAGTATCTCCTTGCTCTGAATAATGCCAGATGCTTGCCTTAGAAGTGATTCTAATTTTTTATGATGAGTTTTTGAAGGTAATACAAAAGATAGCTTTAAACCTTTTTGAACTGGGCCATCAGTACTGGACACTCAGAAACTTAAGAGACTTTTTTCTGAGTTGATTATCCTCTCCAATTCTCACAGTGCCTGTTCTGTTTCTCTACTCCAAACGCTCCATCTGATTGCATCACCCCACAGTGTTGAGGAGTGGAGAACCCATTCCTCAGTTGCTCCTGAAGCCCCTATGTGAGCTTTCGCTGTGGTTTGCACCTGTGGCTGATGTTCTTTCCAGCTTTCCTGACACAGTGTTCTTTGTCTTTCTCAAGGCTGCCTTTCTTAACACCCTAGCCTTTATAAGCCCTTTTCTGGCTGTTCAGTTTTTCTAGATTGTCGGAGATCAAGTAGGAAAGCTATACTTGGCACGTTCTGTGTGAGAGCTTTCTTGCTGCCTCTGCTTTACAGTTAGATGTGGGAAGGAGGAGTATAAAGTTGTGCCCTAATAGTTGAAGGGAATAAGCTTTCCTGGTGTGAAGTTGGGAGGTGGAGGTCGGGGGAGAAAGTGAAGTAATGCCTGAAACCATTTGTAGCCTGCCTACTTGAAGCAGCCTGTAGGCCTCCAGCCTGATTCAGTGACTGTGCTGTGGCCACTTTTTTTTTAAAATTGTAATTAATAGAAGAGTTACATTATATTCGCCAGATAGAAGGTACATTACTTCATACACATTGCTACCTTTTCTCATATTTTTGCCCCCATTTCCCTCCCCTCATCCCCTCCCCTTATCTTCTTTTTCCCGATCCTATTTCAAATATATATATATATATATATACTACACCAGATAACAAGGTAAGATGCTGTAATAGTATGAGAATAACCAAGGGACAACAAAAGAGATGAGAAATAACATAGTACATTAAGAACAAAAATCACACATTATATGGTTCTTGTTTCCATATCCTGGAGGTCCTTTCATTTAGCCTCATCCTATATGGCCTTATGTATCTAGGTTTTGCCCTATTGTAATCCTTCGCTAGGAGAGTCCAAGGTTTATACTAATTATGACAAATGAGGGAAACCATTGAGCTTGTGTTCCTTTGAGTCTGGCTTACTTCACTTAATATGATTTTTTCCAAGACTTTCCACTTCCTTACAAATGCTGCTTTTGTGTGCAAGATTTTGAGAAAAGCATGCAATGACTTCCTGAATTTCCTCTGGTACCAACAAGGGAGTAAAAAAAAAAAAAACCTAAAGTTTGCCAGGAAAGCTGTGAACATGCTTTTTCTTCATGTTTGTGAAAAGAAATTAGGAAGCCATTAAACACAGCCTCACAGTAAAAACAGTAAATACAGGAAAGTCAAAGGGAGCAGCAGTATCACCTACAGGCTGGTATACATAAACAATGCTCAATTACTTCTGCTTTAAGGAAATTCCAAGGGCTGTACTTGGTTTTGTCCTGTGCTGATGGGCTGAATGTAAGCCTAGACTTGATGTAGGATGTTTGTGGTTTCTTCCCTTACCGTCATTCAGTTTCCAGTCCTCAGCTCTCTTCTCTCTGTCATTTAGAAGCTAAATGACCTTGAGAATGGTTCCGAGCTTTGCTGCTTCTTTTCCTCATTGATAAAGGAGCAGTACAGTAGTACGTGACTCCTGGGTGGCAGGTGTTGGTAGTGGTAGGAGTCGTGAAGCTTCAGTGATACAGTCATGTATAGATGATGGTGCCCCGTACATAATAAACTCTCTGGTTTAGCTCTTTGTGCTATCAAATCTCGCTACTCTCCCAATATTGTTTTTCCTAGTTTCCTTCTTTTGTTTACTGTTTTTATTATTTTTATCATTTATTGATTTGTTGGTATTGCAGTTTAAACTCAGGGGCTCAAGCAAGCACTCCACTTAAGCCACATAGTTTTTTTTTTCTTCGTTATTAATCTTTGGTTTATTTTTTAGATAAAGTCTCAAAATTTTGCCCAGAATTGGTCTTGGCCTGAGACATACTCTCTCTCTCTCCCTCTCTCTCTGTCTCTCTCTCTCTCCCCTTCCCTCCTCAGGGCTTCCTGCATGCTAGGTAAACACTACCACTAAGCCATACTCCAGGCCCGGCCTGAGAGTCCCTTTCCTTTTTTTTTTTTTTAATTTTATTGTTGGGATAATGTATAGAGGGTTTAGTAGGTACATTACTTCTCACACATTGATACCCCTTTTCATGCTTTTTTCCCATTTTTCTCCCCTTCCCCTCTCCCAATCATCTTGTTTTCCCCCTTCCCTTCCCTTCCCTATTTCAATTAAACAAATAAACATATATATAATATACCAGGTAACAAAGTCAGATACAGTAACAACATGAGATTAACCATAAGGGCAAAAAAAGAAAAGAGAAATAATAGTACATTAAGAACAACAATCACATAAGATAAACCTCTTGTTTCCATATCCTAGAGTTCATTTTTGAGAGTCTCTTTAATAAGGGATTTTACATCTGTGTCACTATGTCTGGCTTGTTGGTTGACATAGAATTTTACTCTTTTTTTTTTTTTTTTTTGGTTGGTTGTGGGGTTTGAACTCTGGGCCTGGGCACTATCCCTGAGCTCTTTAGCCCTTGAGCCACAGCGGCTGCTTCCAGTTTTCTAGTGGTTAATTGGAGATAAGAGTCTCATAGACTTTAGTGTCCAGGCTGGCTTTGAACTGTGATTCTCAGATCTCAGTCTCCTAAGTAGCTAGGATTACAGGTATGAGCCACTGAGCCTGGCTACTCTTTTTCTTTTTTTCTCTTTAAACTGGCTTTGAACTGCAGTTCTTCTATTTCTGCCCTAAGTATCAAGGATTATAGATATGGTACCCTTTCACCTGGCTAACATCGCCTTATTTTAGGTGCTTGTTCCTTTGGTGAGAATTATCTTATGTAATGAATGTCATACTTCCTACAGCTTCCATGGCAGGAACCTGGAAGCCTATATTTTTCATCTTGCTTCCACTCACTAAATTGTCTTGTTCTTCCTATAAAGTTTCAGTGGTATGTCTAGACCCAGAGCCGCATCTATAATGACTCTTTGCTTTGGTTTTAGTTCCCATCTCACTTCACTCTTGCCGTCTCAGTAGTGCCCTTCTAGTGTCTTTTTAAGGCATCTACCCATCTTCCTTTCTGAATCAGTGTGCCTGCTTTTTGTCCTTTTGAAAGCAGACAGTGTTTCCCTGTTATGTGTTGAGTTAACGCCACATTGAGCAGGGTATTCCAGTCCCTCACACACCACCTTAACCATCTTCTCAGATCCAAGTCTCATGGATTTGCCAGTTTGCATTCTCACTTGCTCATGTTTGTACCTTCTGCAGACGTGGTCATATTTTAACTTTCAGTCTGGCCTATAGAAACAGTGCACTAGTCTGGGCACCAATTAATCCCAACATGTAGAAGAAGTAAGTAGATTTTTAGGATATTAGAGGAGAATATTATTAAATTATCTTGAACTCAGAAAAGTTATGAATCTTAAATTTTAGAATAAAAACTGAGCTCTCTTTAGAGAACAAGATTTAGGTTAATGTAACATTAAACCATTAAGGTGACTAACAAAATGTATTTAGGTCCAACTCTAAATCCCTTGATTGCTCTTAGTGGAAAGTTGATTCTTGCATTAGTTGTTTTTTTTTTTTTGAATTAGCATAAATTAGGTATACAAGGGGAGATTTAATTGTGATAGTCCCTTGTATTTATACAGTGTGTTCCAGTTAATCTCCTTTCCTCTCTCACTTGCTAATATAATTTCAACAGATTTCACCAATCTATTGCCAGCAATCTATTTTGACCATGCATATTTTTCTCTTTTATCTTTAGCCCAATCGTCCCTTGTTTCTCTTTCTTCTCCCTCATGGGTTTCTCTAACATATCCTCTGAATTATTGTTGTTGTTGTTGTTATTATTATTATTATTGATGCTAGTCCTGGGGTTTGAACTCAGTGCCTGGGTACTATCCCTGAACATTTTTGCTCAAAGATAGCACTCAAACTACAGATCCACTTCTGGCTTTTTGGTGGTGAATTAAAGAAAAGAGTCCTAAGGACTTCCTTTCCTGGGCTGGCTTTGAACTATGATCCTTAGAACTCAGCCTCCTGAGTAGATAGAATTATGGATGTGAGCTGCTGATACCTGACTATCCTTTGAATTCTTAACCTCTAATCTTGTGCTACAGTACCCCTTAACATAGTATCTGGCACAGAGCAATCTCATCAATTGTTGTTATCTGTAGCTACTACTGCTGTTGTTACTATAATAGCACATTATTTGTAAAAATTGTGTTGCTTACTCTTTATTTCTAGCCTTTGAGTAAGATGAGTTTGTCTTTTAAGAGTGAAGAAACTGGTGTGGGAAGGTCAGGGGCATGTCAGATGGATTCCAGTACAATGCTGACTTCACCACGCTGGGGAAAGATAAGCAGTCCGACTGCAGGAGAAAGGGGGAGTCAGCAGTCCTGGGCCTGGGTGCAGGCCATCTTGATGCTGTCCCAGCTGTTCTCAGGCTTTCACTTTCTCACCTTACTACATCTGGTTTGCAGATTATACTTACTCCTTAGTCAAACAGTGTTTTTCTACACTTTGAAAATCTGTAGTTACAAAAGTGGCACTGTGGCTCAAAGTGATAGAGTGCTATATTTGAGCAAAAAAGCTCAGAGATAGTGCCCAAGGTCTGAGTTCAAGCCCCATCACCACCACCACCAACCAAAACATCTCTAGTGACCTTTCTTTGGCAGTGGGAAGAGCGTAAATTGATTTCATATTCTAGGCATATCATTATCTTTTCCTTCTCAGTTTTGGAGACATTGTAGGAAAGGGATAAAGTAGAAATTAATACCACTCCAATTGAGATTCTCATTCTGTGCAGAGAGAATGAGTGAGTGGACAGTTGTGCAGCTTGTACAGCTATTGTTGTATAGCCTTGTATTGCTAATTTATGATAACTCTAGAAAATAAACAACTAATGCAAGAGTCAACTCCAGAAAGGTTTATGGGCTGGGTGGGGGCAGGGTATTATTTGTGAGCAGTGCTTTGGGGAGGTGGGGGGTTAATCCTTAGTAAGACTTAAGTAGGTCTTAGAAGTTAAGTAAGAATTCTCTAGGTATTCAAGCAGAACAGAAAATATTGAGAGCAAAGGCGCAGAAGTAGAGAAGTCTGCGTTCCCAGAAGGTAGAGAATAGGGATGCGCAGAGGGCGCTGAGCCTAGAGCAATCCATGCCAGACCACGCAGCTCTTCCTAGAGTCAGCGTTTGGTGTGGTGCCAGTTCTCCTTCCCTGCCAGCTACTTGGGATAAAACAAAGTCAGTTTTATTCACTCTTGACCCTGGAGTCAGCATTTTGTGGTAAGCTAAGGAGTAAACCATTGCAATGGAGCAGTGAACGGAAGTAGCTGCTTAAGAGAATGACCAGCAGACACACTTGGGTATTTGGAATACTTCTGAAAAACAATCAAAGTGACCTTCCATATCAGAAAAGCACAACTGATAGTACCTGTTGCTAATGATAAATTTGAGCTTTCAAGTGACAATTAAAATTTTGGAAAGCTCCTGTCTGCCACCATAAGTTTAACAACTTCTCTGCATATAAGCTCTTCTAATGAGATTTGTGTGATACTGATAAATAAGTAATACATTGTGGTTTTTTTTCCATTGCTGAGGCTTGGGCTCTGTCCTTGAGCTTTCTCAAGGCTAGAGCTCTACCACTTTAGCCATAGCACAACTTCTGGCTTTTTCTATGTATGTGGTACGGGGAAATTGAGCCCAGGGCTTCCAGCGTACTAAGCAAGCCCTCTACCACTAGGCCACATTCCTGGCACAGATACATAGGTTTTGAATGATTAACTTAGCATTTGGAAGATGTTCATAACACAATGTAAACTGGTATTTTCAGACTTACCAATGTATGTTACAAGATTATTGTGGAGCTACTCCAAGTATAAGAGGATTAATGGATTTCGAGATGAGAAAGGACAAGTTCATTGTTACGTTTCAGATTCCTACATTGCCTTTAACCTTGGGGAAATTACTGTTTGAAGAGGTTTGTTTAATATTAAAGAAGAATGTTAGCAGTTATCTGTAAGGCAGTTAAAATGCTTCTCCCTTTCCAACTATATGTCTCTATGAGGCTGGATTTTCTTCTTACATTTCAGCTAAAACGGCAATTTTTTTTTCTTAATTGTATTTTATTGTTAGGGTGATGTATAGAGGGGTACAGTTATACTCGTCAGGTAATGGGTGCATGACTTCTTGAACATTGATACCCCTTTCCATGTTTTTCTCCCATTTTTCCTCTCCCAACTCCCTTCCAATCATCTTGTTTTTCCCCTCCCTTCCTTATTTCAAATAAACAAACACATACAATATACCAGGTACCAAAGTCAGATACAGTAACAGCATGAGATAAACCATAAGGGGGAAAAAAGAGAAAAATAGTTTCACTTAGTATATCAAGAACAGCAGTAACAAAGATAAACCTCTTGTTTCCATATCCTGGAATTCATTTCACTTAGCCTCCTCATCCTATATGGCCACATGTACATAGCTTTTGAGCTATTGTGATCCTCTGCTGGGAGACTCCTGGATGTGTACTACTTGTTGCAAATGAGGGAAACCATTTAGCCTATGTTCCTTTGGGTCTGGCTTACTTCACTTAATATGATTTTTTGCACGTCTTTCTGACGGCAGCATAGAATTCCATTGTGTATAAGTACCACATCTTCTTGATCCATTCGTTTACTGAGGGGCATCTGGGTTGGTTCCTATCTTAGCTATGGTAAATAATGCTGCAGTGAACATGGTTGTGCTACTAGTAGCTTTAGTATGTCCTTGTTTATGGACATTTGGGTAAATGCCCTGGAGTGGGATTGCTGGGTCATAGGGGAACTCAATATCCCACCATTTTATTTTATTTTATTTTATTTTTTTTGCCAGTCCTGGGCTTGAGCACAGTCCTTAGACTTTCTCAAGGCCAGCGCTCTACCACTTGGGCCTCAGCACCACTTCCTGCTTTTTTTTTCTATGTTTGTGGTACCGAGGAATCAAACCCGGATCTTTGTACATGCTAGGCAAGCACTCTACCACTAGGCCAAACTCCCGGCCCCATACCACCATTTTAAATACCAAAACAGATATCATTTATTAAGGTAAACAGAATTGGAAAGAGTAGCTGAAAAATGCTGCTCCCCTCACTACAATGTTTTTAAAATGCCATTTAAAAATTTACTTTTAAGTGAATTAACGATTTATAGAATTTCTTAGGGTTAATTTCTAGTATAGTAAATACATTTGGATATAATCTATATAGAGTAGATAACTCACAAGACTGCAAATGCCCAATGTGCTAGTGTATGGTGAATAATTTGGGCAGGGGAAAGCCATCTCATCGACCAGTTTTTGTTTTAACATGCATTGATAAATTTGAAAATATCAGTTCATTGAGTTTTGAACATCTGGTAAATGCCAACCCAGTTGATTATTCAATATCGATATATCACCTGTTTACCAGTGTCAGACAAATCTCATTAGAAGAGCTTATGTTCATAGAAGTTGTTAAATTTAATGGTGTTGAATATAAGTTTTCCAAATTTTACTTGAAAGCTCAAATTTATCATTAGCAACAAATACAACCAGTTATTTTCCTTGATGTGGAAAGCTCACTTTGACCTTGTTTTTGACTGGCTTCTTCTTCTTTTTTTCCAGCCTAGGGGCTTGAACTCAGTGCCTGAGCACTGTTCTTGGGCTTTTTCAAGGCTAGCACTCAACCACCTGAGCCACAGTACCACTTCTGGCTTTTTCTGTGTATGTGGTACTGAGGATTAAACCAATGGCTTCATGCGTGTTAGGCAAACACTCTACCACTAGACCAAGCGCCTGGCCCCGCTGGCTTCTTTTCTAGACAATTTAAAATATCATTTTTCTCTCCAGGGTCCAAATGCCAAGCCTGTAGTGTCCTTCATTGCTGGTTTAACTGCCCCTCCTGGGAGGAGAATGGGCCATGCTGGGGCAATTATTGCTGGAGGAAAAGGCGGGGCTAAGGCGAAGATCTCTGCCCTTCAGCAAGCAGGAGTTGTGGTCAGCATGTCCCCCGCACAGCTGGGAACCACCATCTACAAGGTAAGCCAGAACGGTTTGCAGGTCCTCATGAAGTGGCCATGTGGGGCTCTGGGAAGCAGGCCTCTTTTGGGCTTGAAATTTTTTTTAATGCAAAAAAGCATTTTGGAGGCTATAAGTATCTTGTTCTCCCGCTTGTGTACAGGGTTTTTGGCATGAGTCGAGGTTTCTATTTCTAGGTAGAGGTTAACATCTCAGTGCAACAAATAAAAGCTATGTGAAGAGGTAGTTGGAGTAGAGAGAGGTGTAAATAAGAGGGCAGGGAGTCAGCCTTGAGGTTTTCTGGCCCAGGCTGTGTTGTCATATCATTGTAGCTTTCAGACTGGAGGAGCAAAGGTTTGTTTGTTTTGCTTTTCCCTTTTTCATTAAATATTGTAGTTTAAGATATTCTAAATGACCAATTGTCTTTCATAATCTCTTCAGTGATTATTAGCTTGTCTATGAAAATAGGCTCAAATTGTTTTCTCAGAAGAGAATTCAGAATCCTAGTTTTTGTTTTCATTTTTTATTTTTTGCAGTGAGCATCTTGGTTTAGTGAATGTTTTCATATTCTGTGTTTTGTAATGTACCACTCTGTGCTGTATTGTTTGGAGGAAGTCTAGGGGGTTAGTAAAGGTTGTGAAGAATTTTATTTGAAAGTAGGGAAAAGGAGAAAGCATCTGCTTATATTCAGAAGGCAGTGTGTCTTACCACTTTGCCCCAGTAAGTGGCAGCAAGCTTCTATGCATTTTTCCATTCTAATTCTGACAGTCTAGAAAAATAAAATTCCAGTATTGTTTTCTTCAATGAGACTTTGTTTAAGCTATTCATATATTCAGGTATTTCTAAAGTCTTTAAAGTTTTGTTCAAACCCTGAATTTGTGTTTAGTTTTATCTTCTGAGAAAATAGGCAAACCTGTTTCTGCTGCCTTATTGAAAGTCCTGTGATGTGCCATGATATCACAGACTTGGATAAACACAGGGAGTCTCACCAACTCTTGGTACTAGTATTCCAGGGAAGATATCAGTAATGGCAGCCTCCCTCTTGGCCTCTGGGTTTAAGAAACAGTGTTGAAGCCTTCTATCTACATTTGAGACAGAGAAATTTGAAAGCTGTTATTTTGTGTTCAAGTACCCTCATCCTGCTACATTTTACTCTATAATTTGGATCAAAGATCCTAAAGATAATAATTTTGACTATGAATGTAATTTTGGATCTCTCATCATTTTATTCCATCTTCTTTCCTTTTTCTGTAGGAATTTGAAAAGAGGAAGATGCTCTGAAAGAGCAAACAAAAAGGTCCTTAAAACTTGTACACCAGAAGCAGTGTATATCTGTTGTCTGCTGATTGTCGTCCCCTGTGCCCAACACAGGGAAGCCAAAATGATCTAGAAATTGAGCTATTTTCATCTATCATCTAACAATAAATTTATTATTTGATTTGAATGTGTTTTGGAGACTTGTTATTATTTCCATTTGTTAGGTAATGAGGAATGTAGAGAAATGGAGGGATTGTGTGTTTGGATCTGTGTGTGTGATTTCTGTGGAGAACAATAAACTTTTATTAGAATAGGCTGTCAGAAGTAAACATAGAATTTTTCTATTCTAGATAAGACTATTAGATAAGATAAGGCTGGGAGTCTCTGAATCATCCTTATCTCGTGTGTGTGTTCGTTATCTCGTGTGTGTGTGGTAGTTCAGAAAGTTAGAAATATGTGTAGTCTTTGGCATGTCGTAAGAAATTGTTTTCATTGGCTGTTGACACAATCTTCTCCATCCTCCTCCTCCTCATCAGTTGTGTTTTGTGTCTGCCTGACTGGGATACTTCTGCCTTGTTGAGAAATGGAGAGCCTTCACTGGTGCTGTGATTTCCTGAGGCTCTGAAGGCTGTCTCCTTCATTCTCCTTTCCCTTCCAGAGCCTATATTCTAGCTTAAGCCTTTTAGATATTCACCGCAAGAAAGCAGCACTCCTATTTGCCATCTTGCTTCGTGTTTAAAAGGGAGCTAGCCAAGGAGAAGCAGTTCCAGTGGGTAATTGTCACTAAATAAGACAGGCCAAAGTGCCTGTCCACAGGAACTTATTCTGCAGAGGGAGACAGAATATTCTCCAATTATGTCAGTACTCTGAAGAAAACAGACAAGTGCGAATAATCTTGGAAGATCTTAAGGTCTGGCAGTGGAGTCTTCCTGGCTGAGGTGAGGATTAGAGGATTGCGAAGGTATTCACTACACAAAAGGGAGAATGGGCACCTAGGCCACAGAAGGAGGTTATGCAGAGGAAGGGAGAGAAGTGCTCCAGGGAAAAGCCATATGCCATGTGCACTGGGAGGAGTAAACACTTTGGAGGATACTTTATAGGAGGAAACATTCTGAGGGCTATTTGGTAAGGGCACAAGGAACAGGTGTCAGGATTTGGATTCACAGCTCATAAGTGTCTGCTTGGGCCTAAGTACTCAGTAATCAACTTTGAGTTCTGCAGACTTTATAGCAGTTTCTTCCCTTGAAAACATCCTGGGTAGAATTTATGCACAGTGGGCTGCAATGAGACTTGGTATGTACCGTAAGCCCTGAAACTTGTCAACTGCTGTACTTAGGGCATGTCAGGCTGATACCCCTGAACTTCCATTTCCCCATCTTTCACATTAACTTTCTTCTTCCCTTTTCACACCCTGGCTACCACGTCCCAATCATCTCACATCATTTGCTTCCCATGACCAACACCACCTCTAGTCTGAGCAGCTCAAACAACAGCAAATGTTCTCTTTTTTCTTATGTTAATTGCACTTACTAGCCTGGTGTCTATTAAAAATTTTATGGAAACTTTCAAATAGTTACAAAATAAACAAGAGAACAGTATATACTCCTGTGTATCTATGGCCCAACTTTGAAAAGTATCAACATGCCTCCACTATCCTATAATCTGTTCCTCCAATCCACCTCCATTACTGATTTATTAGTGATGTTCCATGGAGGTATAATTTTCATGCATTGAAATGCAGGAATCTCATTTGATTAGTAGACTTGCTCAATGAGTTTGGTAAGTAGATGAACTCATGAAACCACACCCTTCTTTTTTTTTTTTTTTTTGCCAGTCCTGGGCTTGAGCTCAGGGCCTGAGCACTCACTGTCCTTGGACTTTCTCAAGGCTAGAGCTCTACCACTTGAGCTTCAGCACCACTTCCAGCTTTTTTTCTATGTATGTGGTACCGAGGAATTGAACCTGGGTCTTCCTGCGTGCTAGGCAAGCACTCTACCACTAGGCCAGACTCCCAGCCCCAACACACCCTTCTTATATATGGAACATTTCTAGAAAGTTTTTTTTTTTTTCCTATTCTACCTAGTTGCTCTCCCCCCTAGATAACCTATATTCTTACTCAAATTAGTTTAATTTTTTTTTTTTTGCCAGTCCTGGGGCTTGATTTCAGGGCCTGAGCACTGTTACTGGTCTTTCTCAAGGCTAGAGCTCTACCACTTAAGCCACAGCACCATTTCCGGCTTTTTCTATATATATGTGGTACGGAGGAATTGAACCCAGGTCTTTGTGCATGCTAGGCAAGCACTTTACCACTAGGCTGAACTCCTGGCCCAGTTTCATTTAAATTTATGTGAAGGGAATCTTATGTATCCTTTTTTGCCAACATTTAGCTGCCAACATTTAGTCATTTTTGTCTTTTGAGTTTTAGCCATTTTTGTAGATTTTGTGAGCTGTTTTGCAGCATGTTTGACTTAGTATTTCCACATGCAGTAAAGCTCAGGGCATTTTTGGAGTAATAGGCCTTCAGGGAACTGCCTGATATAATTTTGCATTATACCCTGTACAAAAATGTGTGGAGCCAGGAAACTGATTTTTGATGTTGTTTTCTTGCCGGTGGTGATAGATAAAAGGGCATTTGAAGGGGCATTTCAAGGTAAGCTTACCAAGTGTCCCATGAGACAAGAGAAGGTAGGACTGTTGGAGAGAGTTAAGGTGGTCGGGGAGGCAGCTGCAGAACAGCACCCTGGGAGCCCGAGAGGGCAGAGCCAGGGATAGAGAAGGCAGGCTAAGGCTTAAGAGGCTGGACCAGTGCAATGGCCCTGGAGAATCTGAGATTCATGCTCATAGTACCTTAGAGTCTTGGTGGTGATGGCAGTTTTAAGTTCTTTGAGTGCTTGTTGCTCTTGGTGACTTTGCCAAGTGAACCTCCTAGCAAAGAACCTGTCTCTCAGAGTGCAGAGGCAGAATGGTACAAGGCCCAGGACATAGTTCTCTATGCATGGTTTCTAAGTGTTGGTTTCTGTCTGTTTCCTGGTTTACACAGAGGGGCTGTAACAGAGCAGATCTGAAAAGGTCTCATTTTTCAGTTAAGGTTCAGGGAGGTGAGGGCTAAAATCCACAAGCAGGTTGGCGGCAAAACTGAAATTTAACTAAGGTCTCCTCTCCTGCCTCTTGGGCCTGTGCCTTATTTGGCAAGGGGCATGAGCAGTAGCATTTCTGAACCAGTTCAGAGGTAAAGGGGAGGAACTTAGGACAGAACTCCCAAGGAAGTTGTTAACTAAGTTGTAAGTAGCTGTGAGGTATTCATGGCACTTACCGTGTTGGAACTGCAGGTATTGTAGTCGTGGAACAGGTTTTCTCTGAGAGGAAGCAGTCAATGTGTAGTCTGGCCAGATGGAATAAAGCTGGAGGAGTGGCAGAAGCCAGGACCTTGCTTTTTTGCTTTTATGATCAGAACTCAACTATCTCACTGATGAGATAGCTGACCACAGACAATTGAAAGGCCATTGGAAGAGGAGCTGAAGTTGCATCTCAGTTGTACGCTAATCCAAATTCCACCAAAGCTCTATAGTACTGGGTGTCTCTGACATTAGCTCTGTCCGACTTGAACTGAGATTTGAAGATGCTCAATCATCAAAAGGTTGGGGTTAGGTATGCTGAAGCCTAAAGGAAAATTAAACTGACAATATGAAAGTCAGACCTCATAGCTTTATTCAAATAAGGGAGTTCTAGATGTAATAATTTTAGCAGCTCAACTAATGATGTCTTGATATTTGAGAACTTTAATTTGGACACCAGGGGTTGAGAGAATTCTATTGCTCAGTCAAGTTAATGCTGTGGAATTTCTGGCAGCACGGGAAGTTTAAACCATGACCTAGGGCTGAGTGTGATCCCCTTTAGCAGATCACCTGCAGGTGACAGGTTTCCAGGGGTGGTTGAGGGTGATGAGGTGCTGAGTTTAGAGGAGGTTCCCTTCCTGGGAGAATCATCTTTAAACATCATCACAAACTGCTGCCTACCATTGGCCATGCCCTGAAATTAACCACATGTGTCTCATCACACATGAACAACTTCATGTAAGTCTATTGCTTCTGTACTTCATTCTTCTTAAACTTCTCTTCAAATACTATGGGGGGAAATCTTTGATATTTGACCCCCAATAGCCCAAACTTCGTTCTTTATGGTGTTCAGCCAATCCTGTCATTTATCTTTCCTGTATCTACTCTTATCGAAGCAGATCATTCCATCTTGAAGGGCATAGCTTGCATTTTGCATCTCTCTCTGTCTCCTGGAGTCCTGGCCTGTGCTTGCTTGATGCTCTATAAATATGAAAGGCAATTGGTACATTTTAGACCCATCTCTGCAGGACTCAAAGGAATTGCTTTATGCCCAAAGTTCAGAAAGAAAAAGTCAAACCCCAGCAAAATCATTTCTTGTTGCATTTTTCATTTTCATGATGTCCCTAGGTTTGTTTTTCTAGGTTCTTTCTGACCCTAATATTTCTGTTTTATCTGGTAGGAGGTAACATGTAAAGATACAGGGTCTCTGGTCACCCAGAGTCATATACCAAAGCCTGTTGTCATTATTTCTAAAAGATCCTATAGAACATTCTATTAAAGACGTTTCTCATGAACTAGATAATTATGCTCCATAAAATTAATTCATGCTGGAAGGAATCACAAGGAATTCTTAGTGTGTTGAATATAATTCAGTCAGCAAGGACAATGGTGATTAGAACTACTCTGGTAAAAGTATAGTATGTTATTCCAACCCAGAGACTTGGAGGTCAATGCCAGTTGAGATATTGCTATACTCCAGGGAAAAAAGAAAGGGAGCAGAACAGCAGATTTTAAATGATCCAAATTATGTGTCCAGAGTATTTAAAAATATAAGTTCTTCAATCCATCCTCACTACAGAGACATGCATGATCATTCTGAACCTGAACTTACATTAGCATACATGCTGCTTTTGCTTGCCTAGTAAGTAATGACAACTGTGGAGACCGTATGCCCTTCAAAAGTGTTTTTTAGAAAAGGAAGACTGACCTTACGTTTCACCTCTTTGTCTGAATCATTACTCAGAACTAGCATTCATTGCCATTACCACATCCTGTTCTCAGCCTTCTCTGCTAGAAAAGATCAACACCAGGTTCGGAGACACCCACCTGCAAATTTCCTGCTCCTTTTGTTTTCCCTTAGTAGACTCCAGTTCCACCTACATAGTCAAACCAAGTAGTTGCTAAAACATCTTACTATCCAGGAACAAACTCAGTGTGAAGACTTGATGCCTGGCATCAAGTGTATATTGATTATCTATCTATCTATCTATCTATCTATCTATCTATCAATCTATCTACTACCAAAGTGCCATCAAAGCAGAATAATACTAATAATGATCATACTCTCATTTCCGTCACAAGGCTGTCTGAGAAATTCTTTTTAGATAGTCCTGGGTATATGGGATTATACTCTGGGGTATAATAATCCGAACATTGGCCTGTACCAACAGAGGCATCATAACTAAAAGTTATGATGTAGAGAGATACAAAATGCTTAATCTACAAGTTCAGTATACAAATCTGTCCAGCAGCTGCATCCCAAGTTTAAGAATACTTGGTACAGAGTGAATATGTCATGCTCTCAGATAATGTCATAGCCTACCATGTGTTCTATACTTTTCAATGAAAAAATGGACAGTTTAGATTTAGCCCAATAAATATATGTATATGTTAAATGATCAAATGAATTATGACTCCTCATACTATTGCTTTCTTTTGAACACTGGTCTGAGTTGGCCTGTGTTTAGAAGGAGATGTAAACCTTGATTAGGCAGCTTCATAGAAGGCCACTATGGGCATTTAGGCAAAAAAGAAAAGCAAGAATGAAATAGAGGAATATAGGTCTATGTACTGCAAAGTCAACCCACTTAAGCCTCAAGGTCTTTTATTTGCCCTTGACTTTCAAAGCTCTTCCAAAGTGCTAACAATTTCCTACTGCCTGTCTTGTATTTTTTGCCTTATAACTGAAGTCCCCTTAAAACTCAAACCTCTCTTTTTGTTTTCATGAGTCTTGGGATTGCCATGTGTTTCAAACCTCAGTTCAAAAACCTCATTTATGTATTTCCTAGATTCCTTTAGCTCTCCCTTCTCTTCCTCCTTACCCCACCTCACTCACAGCAGCCCACTTTCCTTCCTTCTGTAACACCAGCCTCCTTCCGATCACCAGGATACCTCATCTGTTATTCTAACTGCCCCTGAAAACATATACTCTATTAGCCTGATGAACTCCTTCTTAGCTGGTCTTTAGGTTTACCTTTATTTGAACCACTCTCTGGCCATTAATTCTCTTTCAGAGTAGTTGCCTACTCCTTTCTATCCTAGAAGTTATTATATATATTTTCTTCTCCCTCCCTCCCTCCCTCCCTCCCTCCCTCCCTCCCTCGTTCCCCCTTTCCCCCTCTATCCCTCCTTTCTTTCTTTCCTTCCTTCCCTCCTGTCTCTTTCTCTGTAAAATATTTTGTGTAAATGAGTTGTCATTCAACAAAGCACTGTGTGAATACAGTGCGTCTCGATTAGTGTCATCCCTTTCAACTTCCTCTCCCATCCCTCCCAACCTACCCCTTCTCTCACTTGCCTTAATTTTGTAGGATGTGCATTAAGTTTTATGGCTGCACTGTTTCCCCTTCCTAACTTCATTCATTTACACCTTCCTCTTGACTGCCCCATACTTTTCACAAACTTGTTTCCTAGTATTTATTTTGTTGAACTGTTCACATTTTCTGTTTAAAAATTTATCTTACCTTTAGGCTGTTAGGATATGTATTGCTCACTTACCTTTTCCATTATAGATTTAATATCTGGCACATAGTATGGGGACATTGAACTTAATTTTTAAAATTATCCTTAAACAGTTGTACAGAGGGGTTTCAATTCAACATGTCAGTCAGTTTATGAGTACAATGAATTTCAAGACATAGAGAATTTAATGAATTAATGAGCAGGTACTTCTAAGACACAGTGAAAATGATCTTGTTTTTCTTTATTTTGGCTATTTGGTTTTGTTATAGTATTTATTTTATTGTACATTCATGAAATATGCAATAAAATTCAATGATTTTTTTCTATTCTGGTGGCCTTTATTGAGATATGAGGGTGGGTTTTTTTTTTTTTCATCTGTAATGAAATACTTACGGCAGAAGGTTTATAGTAGCTCAGTCTCCTAAAGTCTTCAGAGCCTGGTGACTGTATCAGCTGAGTACTTTGAAGACCTCATGGCAGATAACATCACAAAGGTGAAAATACACGCCATGAGAAAAAGATCACAGTCATTAAGAGACTTAGGAATCAAGCTTACTCAGTGAACTAAGAGGACTACCCAGGGAACTAATTAAAGGTCCTGTGAAAATCAGCTCTTAGGGTAGTGCCCCCTATAACATCTAATAATTTCCCATTATTCCACTTAAAAGTCCCACCACCTTGACACTGTTATAACAAGGACTAAGCAGACTTGAACCTTTGGTGAGAGGACAAACCACACAAAAACCATAGCAATCAGAGTGTTTGGTTTATTCTCTGCTTGAATAGCAAATCTGGAAGAAGAATCTCTGAGCCTATCCTGATCCTGGTTTCTGCTTCCTTGTTCTTAGAGGAGAAGGTAAATTTGTATATGTATTCCTTTTGATGAAAGCTCTGAAGAGTGTCTGGGCCATTGGAATGGGGATTCTCAACTCAAACCAAAAGAAGAGACTTGCTGGGGAAGCTTTAGCAGAACAGCAATGCCTGGACCATTCACAGGAGCCATTCCAGCAGAGCTGAGATGTTCCCAGTCCACCTAGGTGATTCTAAGGTGCAGACAGGGCTAAATGGCACCTCCCTGGAGGCAGACACACGGCTGCAATGTTTTGTTTTTTTTTTTGGAAAAGAGTTTGAAGAATGTCTTCTCTGATCAACTCCAGCAGAAATAATTTCCTTTTTGGCTGGGATCCATTTTTTGCCCCTCACAAAAGTGGAAGGAATAACCCTATAAAGTAAGTCTCTGATATGAGAACCAGAGTTTCTCATTTGAGTCCCTGTACTCTTGCTCTTGTCAACTGGCTCAGCAGGATTTATGAGGGCTGTAGTCGGTGGGGCCAAAGTGATTTGAAATTTGATTATTTGGGGTGTCAGGATAGTCAAGAGAAAAACATCATAACATTCCTATTTTTATAGCCTTAGACCGTTAGACCTAGGACTAGAATTTTATATTCATTTGTTTCGCAATTAGAAGGCCTGGGTTTTATTTTCAATTTGGCTATTCATAATGTATATGATTCTGCATAAGCCACTTAACAACCTAAGTCTCAACACCATCATTTATCTAATGAGAATAATGGTATATAACTTACTGGATTTTTGTAAGAATTAAATAGGACCTGGGAAAGAGTGAGGAAGCAGAAAACACTGCACTAAAGGAAATTGACTCATTACCTGACTCATGTACTGTAATCTCTGTGTATACCACCTTTAGAATAACAAGAAAATAAATTAATTATAAAAGAAAATAAATGGAAACAATTTGTAAAATACTTCTTCATAGTACTGGGTACAAATGAAATGCTCAACAAATGGTACCTGTTATGACACTAAAAGCATGTGTAAGTTCTCTGGGCACTCTGCTTGGCTAGATTGTAGGCTCTGTGACAGTGGTAATCATTTCATCAGTGTTTCAGTCCCGGTTATGATGAGGATGGGAGAAGAAGTATGGAATTAAAACTTTTTAGGACAGCTTCTACAGAATAGAGAGTATTGTGCCTATCGCAGACTAGTAGATTTTATACTTCACTGGGCATCAAACATTGCTTCTTGGCCTTTTGGCTAAGACTGAATACAGTGTATAGCCATTGCTTGGAGACTCTGTTACAATAAATGTCCGGGTCCCCTGATAGAGTTTTTGATTCAGTATGACTCAGTTTCTGATTCAGATGATCCCATCTCCTAGTGTTCAAATCTTTGTGTGCTTCTCTTCCCTTGAATGTGGACTGTGGCAAATGTGATTGTGTGATACTTTTTTTTTTTTTTTTGCCAGTCCTGGGCTTGTGCTCAGGGCCTGAGCACTGTCCTTGGGCTTTCTTAAGGCTAGAGCTCTACCACTTGAGCCTCAGCTCCACTTCCAGCTTTTTTCTATGTATGTGGTACCGAGGAATTGAACCCGTGTCTTCGTGCATGCAAGGCAAGCACTCTACCACTAGGCCAAACTCCCGGCCCCTTGTGTGATACTTTTAAGAAAAGACTAGGGGGAGGGGTTGATACTGTTAAAAAAAATTGTACTCAATACCTGACTTATGTATCTGTAACCCCTCTATATATTACCTGTACAATAAAACTTTTAAAGAAAGAAAAGACTGCCATTCATTTGAAGGAGGCCAGCTGCCTGTCATCAGCTGCCCTACAGATAGGTCCGCACTTCAAGAAGCTGGTAGCTCTTGCCTAAAGCCAGTGTGGATAGGACGTCTATCACTGGCTATGTGAATGACCCTGGAGGCACGTCTTTCCCAGACTGGTCTTTGAGATAAGCTTGAGATAATTTTAGTCCTGTCCCAATCCCTAGACTGCATTCCTGTGATAAAACTTGAGCCAGAGATATCCTGCTAAGACATGCTCAGATTACTGACTCATAGGAATTAAGAGATTAAAAAAAAGAAAGCCACCAAATTCTGAAAGTGATTTTTAAAAATTATTTTATTTCTTATTTTTATAGTACGGGTGATATACAGAGGGTTTATAGTTACATAAATCAGGTAACAAGCATATTTCTTCTTGTTCATTTTCTCCCAGTTCCCCCCCCACCCCCCCACATGTTGTACAGTTCATTTTGAACACAGTGCCTAATGAGTGTCACTGCTGCATTTGTTCACACTTTGTCCCCCCATTCCTGTGCTTCCTTTTACGCGTTTCTAAACAGATAAACTTACATACAAGACAGAAGTTACAAAAATACAAAACAGTCACAAAGAGGAAAAAAAATCCCAAACCAAAAAGCAAAATAGCAAAAAACCTCGTTTCTATTTCTTGGAGTTCATTTTGCTAAACATCATTTTGTATGGTCATATGCCCATTGAAAGTGATGGCCGCAGATAACGAATCCATTAGTTCTAGTTTGCATTTGTGACCTCTAGGTCATACTGGTGCTGCTTCTTTGGGAATCAAATTTGGAAAACCACTCGTCATCCTAGTATTAGTTGGTTTTTTGGGGGTGCTGGAGCATTAGTTAAATGTATATCTTAGATGAAAGAGCATGTGAAAAGTAGCCCATCCTCACAGCCTTTTGCATCCTCTACTAGTTTCTTGTAGCAGCTCAACAGCAGCATCCTTGGACCAACCTTTCCTGGTCATTAACGTCAAGCCCAGAGGCATTTACTGAGGACTTGATATGTGTATGGCCCATGACTTTATTTCAGTGGAAATGTTAACTTTAAAAATCTTTTTCTCAATTGGAAGCCAAATGAGGCAAAGGCTGTTATTCTCATTTAGAGATAAGAAAGTGGAATCACTGGGAGTTAATGGAGATTGCTAATTGCACAAAGAAGCAGCCAGAGCCAGATAGGATTTGAACTCATTTCTTCCATTCTGTAAAATCAGTTTTTCTAATTCCACTTTTTGCTCAGTATTTTTTGGTATTCAAATTCAATGATTATCTACTTATTACCTCTTATGTCCTAGTAGGAGAAGTTAAAGTGTTATCAAACTGCATTAAATGTGAAGAAGGCTGCTTTTGATTTGTAGTTTTGAAGGGTGTACATATGTCTTGGTCACCTGAACACTAAAAATCAAAAGATTCAGAGCCCAAAGGTTTTCTTCAGTCTTTCACGGGTTCTTTGGCCTATGTCTTTTTATGACTCTATTCTATTATCCTTCTTTTGTTTGTCATATATTTCAGACCAAGTTAAGAGTGGCTTCTTTGGACTAGCCTTTCCTGATTTTGTTCTTGACTCACTATGATATTGACCTTGGCTGCCATTCAATAATGAATTTAATTCAAGAACTTTAATTACTTAGTTTTTGTCTCTTCATTCCAGCATTCAAGCCAGGAAATATTTTTCCTGTTAGTTTCTATTTTCTGTATAAAACGATCAACATTTCTATATTTGCACATTATGTACTTTGATCACATTTAGCCCTTCTTTTTTTTTTTTTTGTCAGTCGTGGGGCTTGACCTCAAGGCCTGAGCAATGTCTTTGGGCTTTCTCAAGGCTAGAGTTCTTTCACTTGAGCCACAGCACCACTTCCAGCCTTATCTATGTATGTAGAATTGAACCCGGGTCTTTGTGCATGCTCAACAAGGCCAAACTCCCAGCCTAGCCCCTTTATTACTCATTCCCATTATCAATTTTTTGAAACAACTTTTAATGAGTTTTTATTATTCTACTTTCATATATATCTATGAAAGTATAGATTTTCAACTGTACATATAGTTGTATGTATACATATATGAAAGTAGAATAATGTTATGAAGTATATCAGCACCTTCTACTCCCATGACAGAGAATATCACATCTTTTGGTTTAGATACCCTTGGATCCTTCCCATGCATCTCACCTCTACTCTGTGGAGAGTTCATAGTGTAGTGGTGGAGACCCACTCAGCTATTATACAAGAGCAAAGCTCTCAGAAATCTTTCCATCAAGGGCTAGATGGTAAGTAGTTTAGGCTTTGTAGGCCAATGGTTTCTGTTGCAGTCACCAGGTCTGTATACTATAGTGGCTAAGCAGTCAGTGAATAGTACCAAAATGAGTGAATGTAGTTTATTCCAGTACAATTTTATTTTTGTAAACAAGAGTGGACTAAATTTGACACGGAGAATTTGCTAACCTTTGTACCATACTAAATTTAGCAAACACCTTCAAGTCATACCACCATTCAAGATAAAAACAGAATGTCTGTTTATGTTTGTATTCATCCTAATACTATGCTTGTGAAGGATGAACATTGTTCCTAACAGTTGTTTTTGTAATGGATATAAATATGTAAAGACGAAGTATTTGGGAGCCTCCTAGAGATTGTGACAATGAGAACCTAACAATCTACTTCATAAAGTTCATCAAATGTCTTTAATTAAAAGGCATGATTTAATTTTCCTCTTAGGAGGCAAGTATAAGAATATATACTTCTCATGCTTTAAAAAAAAAAAAGACATTAGGAGTCCTTATCATGAGTTTGGTCTTAAGACCCTGGGTTGTGACAAGCCTCACTGGGTCAGAGTAGGGCTGAGCTGAGTGAGGGATTCTAACCCTGGTTGAACATGAATTGTTCCAGAGAGCGTTTAAAAAAATCTTAGCCTAGCATGCATGAAGACCTGGGTTCTATTCCTTGGTACTACATACATAGAAAAAAGCCAGAAGTGGTGCTATAGCTCAAGTGGTAGAGCACTAGCCTTGAGAAAGCCCAAGGACAGTGGTCAGGCACTGAGTTCAAGGCCCAGGACTATTACAGAAAAAAATCGCCTGGGTAATTAGCAAGCATATATGTATTGTTCATAGTCATAGATGTTGGGAAATTCAAGATTAAGATGCTGGATGGTTCAGTGTCTGAGGATGACCTACTTCATGCTTCCAAATGACATCTCCAATGCTGTTTCCATTGGAGGGGAAACAGAGGGATCAGCTAGCTCCATCAAACCATTTTATAGAGCAGCATTCCCAACTATGTAGGTGGAATGTTCACAGCCCAATCACCTCCTAGTTGTGTTGCATTGGAGTTTTAGGATGGTATTTTTAATTTTAGCATGAAAATTTTAGTATGAAGTTTGGAGAGGGCATAGCATGCATTTCAGTTCTGACACATTCCGATGTCTGATTTCAGACTCTTTGAAAATGAGCCTAAATTATCTTTTCTTATGCCAGGGACAGGAAAGCTAAGCACATTTCCTAAGTTTCCTTACATGATTTCTATAGATGACCCAGCTTCCTTCAAGCTGACCTGGCCATATAAGATTAAAAGGGAGAAAGAAACTCTTCACAGCGTTGCTTAAAAGAGTGGATTCTGTCCTTTGCAAGGGAACCCACATGCAAAAAATAAATTACTTCATTACCAGCTTTTAACATTCTAACTCTAATTACATTATTCAAATCTTTTAAGGGTCTTAAAGGACCCATTTGTGACCCAGTAGAAATGATCCATAACAGCTACGAAAGGAAGGCATATAGGCTGTGCTTGAGTTTCTCCTGAGATTATATATATATGGCAACTCATTCCATTTTTGAATGAAGCTCCAATTACAAAAACTGTTTTGCTCATAATTGTCAAAAATCTGTTATTTGAGCCCATTAATTTTAGTTTCCTGTTAGCTAAACACTAAAATTCCTCCATATATTTCTTCTGTAAAATGTCCCCCTAATTTCTCCATTTGGAATAATGTGGACAACGAGAGACAGAGCGGGTAGAGAAGAAAAGAGAAGGGCCAGTCTTTATGGGAATTGTGAAAAAAAAATCAGAATATTCTGGCCTAAATCTTTAAGTAGAAAAGAAAAGTAAAAATGATTTAAAACTTTCGTACTTAATAAGAGTCCTGGTGTCAACTCATATTTAATTTTCCAACCTCCACTGAAATATTTTCTCTCACTGTAATTTATGCTTCATTTATTAGTCCATTTTTCTATTCTCAAATGTATGATCTAAGGATCATACATTTGATTGCATGAATTTAATTATTTTACTCAAGAAATAGTTGCCATATTGAAAAAGATACAGAAAGGGGCATAGAAACTGAAAACATAGCCAAAATAGGAAGTGATCAAATAACATTCCTGTGTTATTTTTTCTTTCTTTTTTTTTTTTTAAATTTTTTGGTTGTGGGGCTTGAACTCTGGGCCTGGGCACTGTCCCTAAGCTCTTCAGCTCAAGGATACTACCCTATCCATTGAGCCACAGCCCTACTTTGTTATTTTTATTTCTTAACTTATTAAGGTAAAAAATAGTTGTTTATGTATGTGCTGGTGGCTCACATCTATAATCCTAACTACACAGGAGGCTAAGGTCGGAGGACTGAGGTTTGAAGCCAGCATAAGCAGGAAAGTCTGTGAGACTCTTATTTTTATTAACCCTCCACCCCCTAACATGAAAGCCAGAAATAGAGCAGTGGTCCAAATGACTCAAATGATTTGGCACAAAAGCTTAGGGACAGACCCCCAGGTCCTGAATTCAAGCCCAGAATCAGCACATACATGCAAAAATAGTTGTTTATACTCTTACTGTATTTTTCTCTGCCTTAAAATACATTCTAAGAGAACAAGGACTTAGTCTATCTTAATAATTTTTGTGTCCTTGAAACCCACCCAGATAATTACATAGAGTTGGGGTTCTGTCTGTCTCTGTCATTTTCTTTTTCTCTAGAATGAGTAGATGTTTGCAAGTACAATGATAGAAAGAAGAGGAGAAGTGAGGGAGCTGGAGGGGAGAGTGTGTTCATTTTTAAATTAAATTTTATTGTAAAGGTGATGTACAGAGAGGTTACAGTTACATAAGTAACATAATAGGTACCTTTGTTTTCAAGCTGTATCACCCCCTCCCTTGTTTCCTCCTGCTTTTTTTCCCCCAAGTTGTAAAGTTAATTTCTAATATAGTGTCCAGGTTTGACCTTTGTTTCCCGTTTCTGTGATTCTCCTTTCCTTTTTCTTTTCTTTTCTTTTTCTTTTTGCCAATCCTGAGGCTTGAACTCAGGGCCTGAGCACTGTCCTTGGGCTTTCTCAAGGCTAGATCTCTACCACTTGACCCATAGCACCACTTCCAGCTTTTCTATGTATGTGGTACTGAGAAATCAAACCTGGGTCTTCTTGAATGCTAGGCAAGCACTCTACCACTAGGCCAAACTCCTGGTCTCCTTTTCTTCATTTTTTATTGCCATGTTACAAATGATCACAACACTGACTTATGATCTCATAGGTTCCATGGTCAGGAGTTCAACCCCCCATTGACAGAGTCCTCTGCTGGGGTTACACCTGGAGGCTCAGCTGAGAAAATATCTATTTCAGCTCTTCAAGAATTTGGCAGAATTGATTTCCTTAAAGAGTAACTGAGAGTCTCAACTTTTTAACCAGTTATTAGTTGGAGGCCATTTTCAGGTGGCAGTAGGCAATGTGTGGCCCCTCCACTGGAATTTCTTTTTTGTTTGTTTTTGGTATGTCCTGGCCCAGGGTCCAGGGCACTGTCTCTGAGTTTTTGTGCCCAAGACTAGCACTCTACTATTTGAATGACCAGCAGCTCTACTTCATGTTTTTTGATGGTTAATTGGAGATAAGAATCTCATAGACTTTCCTGCCCAGCCTGTCTTCAAACTATGATCCCCAGATCTCAGCCCCCTGAGTAGGTAGGATTGTAGGTATGAGCCGACAGCAACCCAGTCCATTGGTAATTTATATATAGTAGTTTTTTCTTTCAGGGCCATAGAGGACTTTTCTCTCCAAATGTGAAGTCATTCAGAGAGAGAGAGAGAGTTAGAGGAAAGAAGAAATTTAGCATTTTGTTTTTTTTCAGGCGTTTCTTATAATATTTACCATTCCCTTCATAATTAGAACACTGTACAACCCATGGATACAGTCTAGCAACCATTCCTATGCATTTTAGAATTTCTCAGTTTGCTTATTTAGCAATCCATACTGTTTGCAGCTTTTTTGCCTGGACTTCAGTTCCTTTCTGGCGAAGATAAAATTTCAAGTGTGTGTGTGTATATGAGAGAGAGAAGGGGGGGGGGAGAAAAAGAGAGGGTAGAAAGAAAAGAGAGACAATGAGAATGAGAAGTGAAGTAAGCCAGACTCAAAGAAATATAGGCTCAATGGTTTCCCTCATATGTCATAATCAGTAGAAACCTTGGGCTCTCCTAGCAGAGATTTGCAATAGAACAAAATCTAGAGACATAAGGCCAAATAGTATGACACAAAATGTAAGGACCTCCAGGATAAAGAAACAAAAGCCATATAATGAGTGAATGTTGTCCTTAATGTAGTATGTTATCTTTTATCTCTTTTGCTATCCCTTGGTTATATCATATTGTTACAATATTTCACCTTGTTATCTGATATATTTTATATATGCTTAATTGGTTATTTGAAATTGGATAGGAAAGGGGGAAATCAAAATGAGTGGGGGGAGGGAGGAGGGAAATGGGGACCATGTCATGAGAAAGGGTATCAATATTTGTGAAGTAATGCACCTTCCATCTGGTGAATATAATGTAACCTTTCTATTAATTACAATAAAAAAGTAAAAAAAAATAAAAAGAACTGATGAGTGTGGAACCGAGCCTGGTGGCTCACATCTGTAATCCTAGCTACTCAGGAGGCTATCGGAGGATCAAGGTTCAAAACCAGCTCAGGCACTAAAGTCTGTGAGATTCTTATCTTCTATTAACCACCAGAAAAAATGGAAGTGAGGTTGTGGCTAGGGGCGGGGCAATAGCTTTGAGCTGAAGAGCTCAGGGACAGCGCTCAGGCCTGGAGTTCAAGCCCCCACAACCCGCAAATAAAAAAGAAAAGAAAGAATTGATGAGTGTGATTTGCTTTTTAGAGAAAATGTACCTGAAATGACTATCACCATTGAGAACCCCTTATTCTCAGGGAGTTGGGGTCCAGAAAATCTAGGAAGAAGATACTGCCTGCTCTGATGACCCTGGGAAAATGAAATATTAGAGCCTGAAATTTTCAGAAGCTATTAATCCCAGGCTCTCTACTAGTGAATGAAAACAAACAAACAAACACATGCTTCTCTTCCAAATATTTTGAACATTGAGGAAACTCAGTACAATGCACTGCATCTTTCTGCATCTGAGGACCAGGCAATGGGCGCCTAGTTAAAGCTTAAACCATGAGACCCTAGATCTGGCTCGGTGTGAGGACAATTCATATGGTGGATGCCGCCTGTAGAATGAGAAAATGTGAATCCTGCAGAGAAACCAGAGGCGGCAAAGGTGCTCCAGTCATAGGGCCTCTGTTTATCCATCTTTTCATTCCATGAAGCGTACTTACCATATACTAAGGTCTACTTGCCAACTCTTCAGAGTCGAATCTCTTCTAACATCTGCTTGGAAAACATAAGAGAAGTGCTCAGATTAGACAGATTTGGTTTGGAAGCCTGAATGTAGTCTAACAACCACCCTCACGATTGCTATGAAGTGGCTTAGATAGGATCACTGGCCCTACGGCCTGTGAAGCCTTCACACAGTGGATAATATGGGTCTACTGAGTACATCGGTGGGTGTTGGCTGGAGGTGGCACATTGCTTTGCCTTGGATTTCAAAGAAACCCTACTGAGGGTAAGAACAAAGGAGTGAGACAATTGATAACACACCTGATGACATAGTGGCTGAGTTAATCACTGGGAAGGAACCCTTTCTGGGTACCTGCATAGTTGACAACCATTGTTTTGAAGCATAACTTTGAAGTTGCCATCATAGAAATAGAATGGACAGAGCTAGTTGTACATTACTGGTCAACGCTAAGGAACCCTGTGTGACCACCAATGAAGACACCTATGAGAAACACAATTATACCATTATAGTAGCTAATATTATGGTAGCTGTTCATTGTCATTAACAAAATATTAACACTCTTCTTAAACTTTAATAACATTAATAAAATGCTAATGAATTTTATTTATTCATATTTGATTATATATAATTTCATGCTTCTCTAGATAATGAATGAGCTCATTAGTCAAACCCTTAATAGCACTATTAATAGATGTCTATGCCTAACAGTCCTCCTTGAGGAAGAAAAAAGAAAGGGAAAACAGCTCAAAGGAGATGGGAGACCTCCCAATGAAGTCTTTCCACTGTATGCGACCTGTTCATAAATGAATCACAGATGAAGGCTACGTTACCTCTAGAATTACTGGATAATTTGTTTGGTTCATCAACCGTTGTGTCCAATCAGAGGCACCATGTAGGTTGCACATGCTTCTGGTCCAGTCCGGTATAAGGTTGCACATAGTTTGGTGCATACCTTTGGGATACAATCAGCCTTCTCTTTATGCGTATGCCATTCTGGGGCAGCAGGCCAAGATACGGAACCTGTTGGTTTCTGTACAGGACTGGGGAGCTAGTGTGGGGGAGAGAGGCCTCTGACCCAAGTGCAAAGCTTATTTCTTTCTTCTACTCTCAATATGTTAAATACTTTTGTTCATTTTCAGTGTCCTGATAATAGGTGTTTATGTTATTTCTGATATTGTTGGCTTTTTACACTTTAAAGAACATACAATTAAGCTACATCTATCTATCTATCTATCTATCTATCTATCTATCTATCTGTCATCTATCTATCATCTATCTATCTATCTATCTATCTATCTATCTATCTATCTATCTAATGTATCTAGGCATGCATGCATGCATGTATATAGGTATATATGTATGAATGAATCATGTGAGTTATGGAGCTTGAACTCAGGGCTTGGGTGCTGTTCCTGAGGTTTTTCGCTCGAGACTAGTGCTTTGCCACTTTAAGCCACAGCTCCACTTCTGATTTTTAGATAGTTAACTGGAATAGGAATCTCATGAACTTTCCTGCCCAGGCTGGCCTCAAACTATGATTCTCAGATCTCTGCCTTCTGAGAAGCTAGGATTACAGGTGTGAGCGACCAGTGCCCAACCAAAACAAACTTTAGGAAAAGTTTCTGTGCTATCTTATCACTGAGGAGCACATGGATGTCTGTTCACCTCTCTTTGTAAGTCTGATGGATCTGGTGAAGGGCAGTGCTGAAAAGCTGAGCAGTCTTTCATTCTGTCAGTTGAACAGCTGTCAGTTCTTAGATGGCATCATGCCCAAAGAAAGTATCATTTTCCATTCTACTACTTCTATTGCTTTTGCTACTGCTTCATCAGCTGCAGCCATTCCTGACAAATGGTCAGCCTTGGATGCACTGTCTGGTTATTTATGAATTTACTCATTTATGTAGTGCTGATCTTGAGTTTAAACTCAGGGCCTGTGCTCTGCCCTTGAGCTTTTTATTCCTTCTAGGCTAGTACTCTACCACTTGAACCACAGCTCCATGTATAGCTTTTTTGGTAGTTTATTGGAGATAACTGTTTCATGGACTTTCCTGCTTGGGTTAAGTTTCAGATTTTAGTCTTCTGAATAACTAGGATTATAGTCCACCCGGCCTTTTAACACATTTAAAAACATGATTCCACCCGCAGGGTTACAGATTTGGATCACTTCATCTCTGCTTGGTTTCAAGAACTCTGTCCTTGAGAAGTTGCAAAAAGCCCCACGAATGTAGAAAACTGATTTCCATGAAACCCCTTCTGAGATTCCTGTGGCAGTTTATCTGTGGGTGGCTATGGCTGGATTTTTTCTGACCATTTCTTTCTGCCAGAGAAAAACTGCGCTGGGAAGAGTTGAAGCCAGGTGAGGGGGAATTGAAGCCATGAGAGTATCCATGAGTGTAAACATCTTATTCCCAGAGGGGTATTGCTCTTTTTCATAAGCTCCTCATATTCTCATTCTCCCCTCCCCTAGTTCCATTAGTCTGGTGTGTTTTTAAATTTTTATCCCTTTTCTTTATTTTTAATTCTTTTTTCAGTTTTATTGTAATTAATAGAAGAGTTACATTATATTCACCAGATAGAAGGTGCATTAATTCACAAACCTTTATTTTCCTTACAAAATTGGCCCTTGATTCACCCTGATTGTGTCCTCGTCTGATTTGCTTTGCTTATATTTAACACCTTTATTAGGTTTAAGTGTCCTCATTTGTTTTTCTTTGCTTATGTATAATAAGATTTTTATTAGGATAAATTCTACACACACTGTGTGGTTTTGGCCTAGGTAAGCTTTGGGATAGCTGTATTGAGAGATGTTAGTCTTTGAGACATGAGTCTACCAGCAGTCCTCCATGTCTTCAATATAGACTCACAATTGAGCCTCGTGAGTGGTGACTTCTCTGTTTCTTGCAACTGAGTTCCCTTACAACACATGGTCCTTAAAATGTGTTGATATATAACAGAAAAATCTCAGGAAAATTGCTTGATTTGGTAAGAGATTAATAGTTTCACATATTCTCTCTCTCTCTCTCTCTCTTTTTTTTGCCAGTCCTGGATTTGAGCTCAGGGCCTGAGCACTGTCCTTGGACTTTTCTCAAGGCTAGAATTCTACCACTTGAGCCTCAGTAACACTTCCGGGTTTTTCTATGTATGTGGTACAGAGAAAATGAACCCAGATCTTCGTGTGTGCTAGGCAAGCACTCTATCCCTAGGCCAAACTCCCAGCCCCGAGTTCCACATATTCTTCTCATGTATCTTCTATCTATTCAATATACTTTTTTTTTTGCCAGTCCTGAGGCTTGAACTGAGGGCCTGGTCACTGTTCTTGAGCTGTATCAAGGCTAGTGCTCTACCACATGAGCCACAGAACCACTTCCAGCCTTTTCTGTGTATTTGGTACCAAGGAATTGAACCCAGAGTTTTGCGCATGCTAGGCAAGCACTCAACCTTTAGGCCACTCTCCCAGCCCCTATTCAATATAGTTTTTTAAACTAAAGTAAGAGTGTGGCAAGTCAGCCATAATAAAATACTAGTTACTTGAACAAGGTAACCTATGGGGACATATATTCAAAGACCAAAAATACAAGTTCACTTCTGTTTCAAAGGAACACATGAGAAATGGTCGTCAGGTGGTTATAGTCAGTCCTGCTTTCTCTCGAGGAACACTGGGTCCTTCAGAGGACCATTCTTCCAATTTGAGAAGTCTTGGAACTTCCTTCTAGTTTAGTCAGGGAATATTTTTTTTTCCTTCACAGCAGCAGAAATGCTTAAAAGAAATCGTGTACCTTCCTTCTTGGGCCACACACAATTTTAGGAGTATTCTTTGGTTTTTCTTTTCAGTGACATAAAAATGACTTAGGATGAAATCTCATAGCCCAAATCTCAGCAGTTTATTAGCCTAACGTTAATAATAGTGCTTTGGAACAGATATTCTCACTGTGGTCATTGAGACAGCAGCAGCATTATGAAGTTACTAGTTAGAGATATACATCCGTGGGCCTCACCCACACCCACTAACTCAGACTTTCAGGACTTTCAGGAATGAATAAATTCCCATTCCTAAGTGCTTAGTGCAGTGTATGGCTGAGGATAGTGGGGCTACACAAATTCATTATTAAATAGAGTGGATGAACTTAAAGCTTCAGCTTCACAGAATCCAATGCTGGATTCTGTGAGAAGGATAAAGAATAGGTGGGCAGGACAGGTCACACTTCTCATCAAGTGGCTTTTGCTATAGCCACTTCTGACCATTGCATATGTATCAGGTCAGAGCTAGTCTCTTGGATACTGAAGCAACAGATGCAGATGCAAGTTATCTGTATCTATTTAAGCAGATGGCCACCTGTGCTGCTTTGATTGCTGGAGGAGGAAGCAATAAGAAAAAGTGGCGAGGCTTCACTAGCAATCGGCAGGTTTCCAAAATCTTTGGGCTATGGTTTGGCTAAAAATCTTAGGAGGTAGGACTCTCATAGCTACTGCTTTCTGTTAAAAAAGTCACATGATCTAGGCACAAACATTTATTCCTGTTGGCTGTTGGAATATTTCTTATTGCTTGGCAGATTTGATGTATTTTAACCCAGCCTTTAGCTTTCTCTAATCTCACTTCATCAGTCTCTCTCTGCTCAGGCATGACTGCCTTCATTTGGCAGACACGGCAGGTTTTCATTTCCCTCATGTAAATGACTTGTTTATTACAGTAGGGGTCCCTAGTCTTTGCAAACAGCTTATAGATATCCCTCAAATAGAGCTCAGAAAGGGCTTCATGAATAATAATGCACAAGTAAACCTGAGATGAGCTTGGACGTTGCCTCTTTGAAATTCATATATCATCCTAAGTGCTGTCATTTAAACAGAAAATGTAGAAGGCATCCTGTGAAGGCTGAGCCTGAAATATGCTTTCTTTACTAAACTTATCATTTCAGCACAAAGCAAACAAACAGCGGACAGAGAAGGTGGGAGTGAGTGATTCCTGGTATGTGTTTTACCTGAGCATAAAATTTGTTTTTCTGATTGTACTCAGGCTTTTCACAGTTCCTGATTTTAGCTTTTTAATCTGAAGTTCTCTATTAAATATTCCTTAGCTTTCTTCTAGGCTGTTAATTTACTTTTGAAGGGTCAGTGTTGAAAACAAAGAGACAGCCATCCAAAGTGAGTTAACTCTGAATTTTATTTGTCTTGGAGACAAAAGGGAATTGGTAGGTGTAGTCAATGGAGAAGCTTCTGTTTAGATCACAAGTCCTCAACTTAATTGCACACTGCAATCAACCTTCTGATCTTGGTATGCCCAGGAGTTTGAGACTTTTTAAAGGTACTTAGGCAATTCTAATGTTCCTCAAAGACAGAACCACTAGCATATATTATTATATCAATTTCATAGGCTGGTTATGGCTAGACATTTGTGGAAAATGAATCAGATGACCCAGATGAAAGGCTGAGTGGGAGAAGCAATCTAAGAGAAGAAGGAACTAGAAATACCCAAGTACAAAAACTGCTTCTGGGTAGAGCGTCTTCACTTGGCTCCATGCTCAATGTCCCAGTTGCAAATCTCAAACCTATGGAAGAAGAACAGAAAGCATTTTTTTCTTTTTTTTTGTTTCCATATCTTAAGTTTATTTCAGTTATCATCATCATCATCATCATCATCATCATCATCATCATCTTTTTTGTTGTTGTTGGTTTGTGGGGCTTGAACTCTGGGCTTGGGTGCTCTTAAGCTATTAGCATTCTACCCCTTGAGCCACAGTGCTATATTTAGTTTTTCTGGTGATTAATTTGAGATAAGAGTCTCACGGACTTTAGTGCCTGGGCTGGCTTTGAACCACGATCCTCATATCTTAGCCTCCTGAGTTGCTAGGCGTGAGCCACCACTATCATCATCATCATCATCATCATTATCATCATCATCATCATCATCATCAGCGTGCGTGTGTGTGTGTGTGTGTTGGTACTGGGGCTTAAACTGTGGGCCTGGGAACTGTGCTGTAGCTTTCTTTCTCAAGGCTGATGCTTTACCACTTAAGCTGCCCCTCTACTTCCATTTTTTTGGGGGGGGAATGGTTAATTGGAGATAAGAGTCTCACAAATGTTCCTGCTCAGGCTGGCTTCAAACTGTGATCCTCACATCTGAGCCTTCTGCATGGCTACAAGCAAAAGCCTCCAGCACCTGGCAAAGCAGCTATGACTATCAAAGGTAGCTGCTTACAAAATGTGAGGAGACATGAAATGTATGATAAATGAGTTCAGTTTTGATTGACGTGCCCAGTTTCAAAATTATTTTTAATCATGAATTACACAGTTTTGTTTGGTACGTTTTTATATTTACCACATCTGTGTCTCACTCTAGTGACTTTGGGTCAATTCCAGTCCCTAAAATTTCTTTACAGAATGAAGATATAGGGCTGTAGAAAGCACTTTTTCTACAAGAGTGCTGTAAAGCATCGAGTCCCAGGAAAACTAGTGGCATAAGGGGCACTTCTGCTTTGCTGCAGAGCAGAGAGCGAGGCAGGTCTCCCGCCCAGTGAGTGAGTCACAGTGACATCCAAGAAAACTCCAGAACCCTGTCATGACTGTGCTCAGCAAAAACAGAGGGGGCACTGGGGAGATTCAAACTATGGGATCCTCAGGAACAGGGATTGCCCTCTTGAGAGGATGGCAGATATATGTCACCTACCTTGGTAGGTAGCAACAAGATAGCCTTCGCTTGGAATCCAGGTGTATATCTGTTTACATCAGGCGGGCCCTGGAGACTTGCAGCATACTTATCTGTCCAGCAGAAGTTACAAGGTTATTGACTGTATCAGATTAGAAAATCAGATTGCTACCTTTCTGACAGTGTGGTTTTGTGCCCCCTGAAGAATGGTTACACTTTAATGGGATACCCCTTTGTCTGACTTGAGGAAATGGCTACATAAAGGAGATGTGGGCTGTTGCTATGGGATTGCTCTTAAAGGAATTGTTCATTATATCATTTAGCAGCCCTCATAAAGCCCCATGTGACAAGTTCTTTTCAGAATTCAAGAGTAATTGGTATGCTTCCATTTATGACATAATAAGAGCTGTGGAGGCCATTACATTTTGTGCCTTCCACTCCTCCTCAGCGGGCAGGAGTCTCAAAATCAAACAGAGTTGTTACTTGCAAAAAATACAACCTGAGCCATTAACAACACTGGAGCCTCCTTTCCATTATGGCTTTCCAGGGGTTTTGTAATTTTTTTTGTATGTGAGGCTTTTGTTTCAAACCACTCTAAAAATATTTCTCAAAGAAACAAAGAGAAAGCATAAAAACAGGCTGATATAAAAACTGTTTCTTACATATTTTACATCTTCATTGTGATATAACATAGATAATACATTGCATATCTTTAAAGTATAATATCTTAAAGAGGAAAAACGCCTAAGTTTTGACAGATATCTATATTCTGAAACCTGCAGCAATCACTGTGGTTTAGATATTAATGACCCGTTCCCCCTTAAATGTCTTGTGCCCCTTATGATTTCTTCCTTTTGCCCCCTTCAATGCCTTTTCCATTCATAGGCAGCAGCCAATCTATTTTCTTTTATTTCTGTTTAGTTTGTATTTGCTAGACTCTTGTATAAATAGAATTTGTGTGTGTGCTTCTTGGCCACACAGCACGATTACATTGAGACACATTTATCTTGTGGCATATATTGACAGTTTATTTTTATTGCTGAGTAGTATTCCCTTATCTGTTTAGCCGTAGATAGACTCCTGGTTTTAGCTATCCCAAATAAAACTGCAGTGAAGATTCATGAGCAAGTTTCTGTGTGGGCATTTCATTCATCTGGAGTAATTAGGAGGGGGATTGACTGCAAGGTGCACATGTAGCTTTTTGAGACATGGAAAAAGTGGTATGAGAGTTGTACTTGCTTCAGATCCTCACGAATGATGCCATCAGTTCAAACAGATAGGGAGATGCTATCTTTTGATAGTTTTTGTTTGTTTGTTGTTCATTTGTTTGTGCCAGTCCTTGGGCTAAACTGAGGGCATGAACATTGTTCCTGAGATTTTTGTGCTCAAGGCTAGCACTCTTTCACTTGAGCCACATCATTTTTTTCCCTCCTTGGTGCTTAATTGGGAGATGAGTTACGTGGACTTTCCTGCTTGGATTGGCTTCAAACTATGATCCTCAGACTCTTGAATAGTGAGGATTACAAGAGTGAGCCATTGGCACCTGGCATATGGCAGTTTGGGTTTGCATTTTCCTAATAACTAATGAGATTAAGCATCTTTTTAATGCGGTTTGTGTAGTTTTAGTGAAGTGGCCATTTTTCTTTCTGTTCTACAAAGTGTTTATGTTCTAGGCATCTGCTATACACTACTGTTGACTACACTCCCTAAGATGATAGGTCTTGTGTTAAGTGTTCTTTTTTATTTTTATATTTTTATTGTCATTAATAGAAGGGTTACATTATATTTGCCAGATAGAAGGTGCATTACTTAACAATCATTGCTACCCCTTTTCATATTTTTGTCCCCATTTCCCTCCCCCATCCTTCCCCTCATCTTGTTTTCCCTCTTCCCTATCCTATTTCAAATAAACAAATAAACATATATACAATATATCAGATAACAAGTTAAGGTACTGTAACAATATGAGATAACCAAGGGACAACAAAAGTGATGAGAAATAGCATAGTACTTTAAGAACAACAATCACACATTATTTGGCTCTTGTTTCTATATCTTGGAGGTCCTTTCATTTAGCCTCATCCTATATGGCCTCATGTATCTAGGTTTTGCCCTAGTCCAAGGTTTATACTAATTATGAAATGTTCATTTTTTTTGTATTTTATTGTTGGGGTAATGTATAGAAGGGTTACAGTTAATATCCATTGGGTAGTAGGTACATTTTAGTCCTTGAAATGTGGCTCCTAATCTTACCTGTCTAAATGAAAAATGACATAAAAATCTCCTTGGTTATCTTCCTTTTTTTTCTCAGCAAGATTAGCTGAATTTTCATCTCCTGCTCTTTTCTCACTCTTTTGGTCTCTGACAGTGCTCATACAGCCTGATAGGAAATTGCATGATCATAGGATCTTTCTCTATTTCTAACTTGCATTTATTTTATTTTAGTTTTGTTTTTTTTAGGTCCAATTGCATACTTTCCCACTATGTTAATCTTCATCACCTTTCTGTACTATTTTATTTCATGAGATTATTACTAATTGAAATAATTATGTGTTTATTTTTCTTTTTTTATTGTTATCCAAATTCTCTTTCATTTCTGACTTGTCTGTCTTGTTGTCTGTTCTTTCTGTAAGTGGCACAGTAGTGGGATAGAATAAAAAGTGAGCCAGCTGTGCCCATGTGAGTAGCTGGAGACTTAATATCTGTCGTACCAAATCTTTTGAACTTTTCAGGATTGTTTGCTTCTCCATACATTCTCCTTGACATTACTCAAGGGGTATGAGAGAACATGGAAAACCCAGGAGGAAAAACAAAGAAGCAAAAGCAGTTCAAGAAAGCACTAAGAGTAAAGGCATCTTTCTTGCTGAGACTTAATCAAGCCAAAGCTGGAGAAAGAAGTGTTGGATAACAGCTGAATTTTTTTTTTTTTAATGTCTGTAGAAACTAGAGCAAGTAGGTTTTTGCAGCAGGAAAGGTTGAACAATGGCAGAAAGAAGAGAGAATAGATTAGACATTGGTTATAGGAGATGAGAAATTGTTGTTTCCAGAGTGTACTTTGAAGGAGCAGTTGAGATTTACAGTTGGTTTGGGTTTAGGGGTTCAGGGTAAAAGCGGAGTCAAGAATTACTCTCAGTTTTGGGTTCTGAGAACCAGTTTGGTTAAATGATGATGTGATTATTAAAGAAGGAGCAGATGTGAGGATGAAGTGAGATTTTATGCTTAATATGTCTTTTTCACAAGCAAGAAAATGTCTTCTAGCAGGAAATTGGTTAACATACTTTTCAAATTATTTCCTCATGATTCTCTGGGTTTCAGTCATATTAGTTGTGATATTCTTTTTTTCATCTTTAATTTTGTTAAGTTGGGACTTTTTCTTTTTGAAAAAGTTGGCTAGGAATTTACATACTTTTTCAAAGAATGAACTTTTTGTTTTATTGATTCCTTTCTTTTTTGCCAGTCCTGAGGCTTGAACTCAGGGCCTGAGCACTGTCCTTGGGCTTTCTCAAAGCTAGAGCTCTTCCACTTGAGCCACAGCCCTACTTCCAGCTTTTTTTCTATGTATGTGGTACCAAGGAATAGAACCCAGGTCTTTATGCATGCTATGCAAGCACTCTACCACTAGGTCAAACTTCTGGCCTGTTCATTGATTCTTATAGTCCTTTTATTTAAGCTTCTATTTCATTAATTCCTGTGCTGATCTTTTACATTTCTTTCCATCTGCTAATTTTGAGTTTATCATGTTTTTCTAGGAGCTTAAGATGTAGCATTTTGCTACTTATTTGAAATATTTCTGTTTTCGTGCTGTAAATACTTGTATCTATAAGCTTTCTTCTTAGCACTATCTTTGTTCTAGGTTGTGTTTTCATTTTTTTTAATGCCAATGTTGGAGATTGAATTAAGGACCTGGGTACTGTCCCTGAGCTTTTGTGATCATGGCTAGTTCTCTAACACTTGGTCCACAGCTCTACTTCTAGCTTTTTGGTAGTTAATTGGAGATAAAAATCTCTTGGATTTTTCTGCTCAGGTTGGCCTCAAACTGTGATCTTCAGGTCTCAGCTTCTTGAGTAGCTAGGAATACAGGCATGAGTCCCTGTGCCTTGCAGTATTGGAAATTTTAGCTAGAGCAATAAGGCAAGAGAAAAAAAATGATTTAAATAGGGAAGGAAGAAGTCAAATTGTTCTTATACATATATTTAAAAGTCTCTAAAGATTTCACCAAAGATCTTTTATCTCTGATAAATTCTTCTGAGAATATAGCAGGACAGAAAAATCAACATGCAAAAATTAATACTACATGGAAACAAGAGCTTAATTATGAATGACTGCTGTTCTTAATGTACTATGTTTTTTTCTCTTCTTGTGTTGCCCTTTGGTTAATCTCATATTGTTACAGTATCTGACTTTGTTATCTGGTATATATATATATATATATTTGTTTATTTGAAATAGGAAAAAGATGAGAGGGAGGTGGGGAAGGGAAATTGGGACAAAAACATGAGAAGAGGTATCAATGTGTGAGATGTAATGCATCTTCTATCTGGTGAATATAACTGTAACCCTTTATACATTAAAATAAAAAAAGAAAAATAATTAATACCAACAATGATTAGACTGAAAAGCAAACCAGGGAATCAATACCATTCATGATAGTATTTAAAAATACTTAGGTATAAACTTAACCAAGGAGGCTAAAGAGCACTATCCTTTTTATTAAAGGATAAAATTGAGGAAGATTAGAAGATGGAAAGACCTCCTATGTTCATGGTTTAGAAGAATGAATATGATGAAAATGTCATTTTGCCAAGGCCTGTGTATATATTTGGTGCAATACCCATCACAACTCCCAATGTTATTTTTGGTAGAAATATAAAAATCAACCCTAAAACTCACTTAAAAGTACAAAGAAATCCTATTATATAGCTAAAGTAATACTGAGTAAAAGAGATGCTGGAGGTATCACAATACCAGACTTGAAAATATAATACAGAGCCATAGTAATAAACATAGCATGGTGCTGGCGCAAAAATAGATGTAAAGACTAATGAAATAGAGCAGAAGACCTAGAAATAAACCTACATATCTATCAGTCATCAAATTTTTGGCAAAGGAGTCAAACCATCTACTGAACAAAAGACAGACTCATCAACAAATGGTTTTGGGAAAACCGATTACTCATATACAAGGACTGAAAGTTGACCTCCATATCTTATCCTGTATAAAAATCAGTTCCAGATGGACCAGAGGTTTAAATGTGAGATCTGAATCTATTACAGGTAAACCTAAGAAAAACTCAGGGAGACATGGAGGCAATTATTTTCTTTCTTTATTATTTTTTTTATTTACCAGTCCTGGTGCATGAACTCAGGGCTTGAGCACTGTCCTTGGGCTTTCTCAAGGGTCAAGCTCTACCACTTGAACTACAGCACCACTTCTGGCTTTTTCCTGTGTATGTGGTACCAAGGAATCGAACCTGGGTCTTCATGCATGCTAGGCAAGCACTCTACCACTAGGCCAAACTCCTGGCCTTAAGGCAATTATTTTCTGAATAGGACTCTTAATTTCCCAGGAAACAAGTGTAAGAATTGACATATGGATCCAAGTCAAATTAAAAGGTGTCTGTCTGTACACCAAAAGAAACAATGACTAAGACTAAGGGATGAAAGGCTCACTGAATAGGAGAAAATCTTCACTAGCCATTAAGTGAATGAAGGATCAATATTTAGAACATATAAAGAAGTAAAAAAACAAACTGCATTTGGTTTAGAAATTTTATCAGAAAATAAGCATCATCTAGAAAGGATCTTGGACATTTCAAGAACAATTAGAAGCAAGCCTACTGCAAGATAACCACCATCTGTGCAAGGCTGGGTCATGTAGACCTTATTCTTCTCCATATCATCTCTGTGTCTCTTTCCTCAAGGACACCAAAGTAAAGTGCCTTATTGACTTAGTTACAAGTCATAGATTTACTTAGATCTATGAGCTTAAGAATTTCCCCATTGTTTTCATTAGCCTCTAAAGCATGTAATGCAGTATGTTTTCCATCACAATATTCTTTCCTGTAAACATCTGTCTTGAGTCCATTTGTGATCAATGTATTTTCCTTCTCATTTTTTCTTACAGATTCATCACATTTTCTGTAACATGAAATGTCCCATCTTTCTGGGTAGGAATTCTTTATATATGCAGAAACAATTTAATTTTCCTCTACAGAAATTCTTTTCTAATAAACTGGGCCCATTAAGACATATTTACACCTGAATTTTCTGCCCTGCCCTTTAGGCTCAAAACATAAATGAGATCTGACTCATTCATCCCTGCCACCAGTGAAAATCGATGAAAATCCTACCAAGCCTTTTCTCAAATTGCTTCAAACTGCTCACAGCTGGAGTCAATCACATTTTTCCTATCCCCAAAATCCACGATGCATCAGACATGCTTCCCTACAGAGTCTTCAAATGGCAGGCACGCAGGCTAGCCCTCTTGTCTTGTCCTTGTAAACCTTAACCCACAGCTCAAATATTTTAGTGATGCATTCCTGTCCTATTTTCTTTTTCATAATAATAGATCTCGACAGGCAATTTTTATTTGCTTCCTTCCCAACAAACCTCCATTTCACCTAGACTAGAATTTTCCAAGACAGTAGACTAAAATCCTAGAAGTGATTTAAATCACATTAGGTTCCTTGGAAAGTGTTCTCATCTAAAACATTAGTGACCTTTTTCTGCCTCAAAGCCCACAAATAAGATGCCTTCATCTTGCTTGCTTTTCTAGCACACAAGCACTGTATAAACCTAGGATGAATCATTACAGTCAAGCTATGTCTTCCCTGAGCAATCTACGACAATGGAAATGGCACATGGCCAAGTATGTTGGTTTGTGGATGCAATAGACACTTCGGTGTCAGAGTCCTTATCACAGCTAATTGGAAGTGATGCTCAGAACAGTGGAAGTACTTTTCCCTTTCATCAAAATGACATCTATCTGGAAATGCATGGTCCATCTCTCCAGGTCATGGTGATCCACTCATAGTTCCACATCAACTCCAAGCTCCATCAGTTTTGGTTTTAAAAGATGTGGAAATACATGAGTATTTTGAACTATTCACATGATTAAATCCCATGCAGGCTCATAGACACTACTCCAAAAGGGGGAGCTTAAGTGGGTACTATGGGTTGGGTATTGTTTTAGTTCCCAGGCTAAGTGTTGACAGGTGATGGGAATTTGAGGTGAGTGAATTCATAGGAGGAGTTCATTCCTTCTTGTAGAATAATTTTTTTTGGTGTGGGAGTTAATTGTTATGAAGTGAGTCTAGACTTTTGTGCTTGCTTTTTTCATACTTCTCCAGTTGCTTGCTCTTTTCTGCCATGTAATGTAGCAACATGGTATCAGATGTCAGCATTGTGTCCTCAGACCACTAATCCTCTGGAACCACAGGCCAAATAAATCATAAATTACCCAATTTGATTGTAGTAACAGGAAATGTACTGGAGCAAAGGGTCTGGTCCAAGGGACTTGCAGAGAAGGAAGTCTTAGATGAGGTAATGTTACTTTTTATTGTATGTACTTGAGACTCAAGTTTAAGGAAGTATTTTTTTCATTTCATATGACTACATTTTGGTGTTGATGATTATGTAAAATTATGGGCTCCATGTATATTTTTACTCTTAAAAAGAAAAAACATACGAAGCTCTCCTATGTTGCAAAAGTAACATTGGAGACTACTGACATGGATATAAGGTCTGTTCTTCGAAGAAAATCCATCTGTGGTTACACGGAGCTGTTGGTGGGTACCTTGGTTAATGTGGCAGCAAATCCATGCCTTTGTTTCTTATCCCCCATGTCTAATGATCTCTAATACTGCCCAGTCCCACACAATCCTCATTTTCAGAGATGTCATTTCTATAATGAAGGGCCGAATCCTCCATATTGGATCGGTGACCTCATGGCTAGAAGATTCTTGTTCAGGGAAATAATCCAGAATGATTATTGGCACTTCCCTGTTAAGGAAGACTGGCCTCTCTTAATGATGCCTATTGAAGTCATTTGGTTTTTCTGGTAAATAATCACTTTTGTGGTTTTTAGTTTCTGCATCATTTTCTTGCTTGCTGTAGTATGAACGGTTAATGAAGGTGAAGGAGATTTAAAAAAACCTGCTTTGAACAACTAATTTACAGTCTAACAAACTGAGTACCAAAAGCTGGTACTTGAAGTGCTGCGGTGGGGGTGGAAGAAGTTGAGAGAGATGGAAGAGAATTAAAAAAGGAGTAACATGGACCAGAATGCACTGTAGTCCCAAACTGATGTGGAGAATTGAAACTCCTTTGTACAACTATTTAAAGATAATAAAACCATAATAAAAAAGTGAAAAGACAGTTTATTTTACCAGATAGGTTAGAAAAATACATTTCATGTGGATTTGTATTAGTTTGCAAGGGCTATTATGACAAAACTACATAGCTAGTCTACTACATAAACTAGGTTTCTTGAATAACGTACATTTGTTTTTGTACAGTTTTAGGGGTTCAAAGTGTGAAATGAAGGTGTCAGGAGAGTGGGCTCTTTTTTTTCAGATATTTTTATTGTAATTAATAGAAGGGTTACATTATATTCACCAGATAGAAGGTGCATTACTTCACAAACATTGGTGCCCGTTCTCATGTCTTGGTCCCCATTTCCCTACCCCCATCCCCACCCCTCATCTTGTTTTCTCCCCTTCCCTATCCTATTTCAAATAACCAAATAAACATATATACAATACATCAGATAACCAGGTGAAATACTGTAACCAAGGGACAGCAAAAGAGATGACAGGTAACCTAGTACATTAAGGACAACAATCACTCATTATATGGCTTTTGTTTCTATATCCTGGAGGTCCTTTCATTTAGTGTCATACTATATGGCCTTATGTATCTAGGTTTTGTTCTATTGTAAATTTCTGCTAGGAGAGCCCAAGGTTTCTACTGATTATGACAAATGAGGGAAACCATTGAGCCTATGTTCCTTTGAGTCTGGCTTACTTCTCTTAATATGATTTTTCCTTAGTCTTTCCCTTTCCTTACAAATGGGGTAATTTATTAGATTTATTAGCTTTCTTGATCCTGGCCATTCTAATTGGAGTGAGGTGGAATCTTAGAGTTGTTTTGATTTTCATTTCTTTTACGGCCAGAGATGTCGAGCATTTCTTCATGTGTCTGAAGGCCATTCTTATTTTTTCTTCAGCGAAGACTCTCTAAGTCTTTGGCCCATCTTTTAATGGGATGGTTGTTTCTTTGGAGATTAGTTTTGGAGTGATTCAATTTTTTGAGCTGTTGATATATTTTAGATATGAGGCCTTTGTCTGTTGTATGGTTAGTGAAGATCTTCTTGAGAGTGGGATCTTTCTAAGATGGAAAGATCTGTTTCAGATTTTCTTTTTCTTTTTCTTAATCCTTTTTTTTTAAAAATAAAATTTTTATTGTCAGGGTAATGTATAGAAGATCTACAGTTACATTCACCAGGTAGTAGGTACATTACTTCTCACACATTGATACTCCTTCTCATGGCTTTGCCCCTGTTTCCCTCCTCCCACACCCCCAATCACCTTGTTTTCTCCCCTTCCCTTTTCTACTTCAAATAAATAAATAAATAAATATAACAAAGTCAGATACAGTAACTACATGAGATTAACCAAAGGGCAAAAAAGAGAAGAGAAATAACATAGCACATTGAGAAACAACATTCACTCAAGATAAAGCTCTTGTTTCCATATCTTAGAGATCCTTTCATTTAGTGTCATCCTACATGACCTTATGTACCTAGGTTTTGAGCTATTGTAATCCTCTGCTAGGACAGTCCTATATGTGTACTAATTATTACAAATGAGGGAAACTATTGAGCCTATGTTCCTTTGGGTCTGGCTTACTTCATTTAATATGATTTTTTCCAAGTCTTTCCATTTCCTTACAAATGAGGTGATGTCATTTCTTTCTGATGGCAGCATAGAATTCCACTGTGTATAAATATCACATCTTGTTGATCCAATCATCTACTGAGGGCCCTCTGGGTTGGTTCCATACCTTTGCTATGGTAAATAGTGCTGCAATGAACATTGTTGTGCTAGTGGCTTCAGTATGTCCTTGTTTCTGGACAGACTTTCTTTTTCTTGACTTGAAAAAAGTGTCTTCATCCTGTGTATCTTTCCTATTGTCTTCTTTTATGCATGTCTCTGTGTTTAAATGTCTTCTTCTTTTTTTTTTATTAGGGAACCAGTCAGACTGGATTAGGGTCTAGTCTAATAACCTCACTTTAAGCTTATTATTTCTGCAAAGCCCCTTTCTCCAATTAACATTCCTTCAGAATGCGATCTTCACTGGGGGTCAGGACTCCAATGTAGGCTTTGTGGATCGGATCTGATTCAATCTAGTAGAGGTGGTCTCCAAACCTGGCCCAGTTTACTATGTAGCCAATCATGAATATGTGTGTACCTCTCAACTCCAAATTGTTGACAGGAATAAAATGTCCCCCTATCACAGTTTTGCTCAGCACTTTAAGAATTAATGGATCTTTTTTTCATATATTTTTAATTGTAATTAATAGAAGGGTTACATGATATTTGCCAGATAGATGGTGCATTAATTCCCATACATTGATACCCTTTCACATGTCTTGGTCCCCGTTTCCCTACCCCTTAATGGATCTCTTTACATAGCTTGGCTTGATTAGCCTATAGTGAAGCACACGTGTTGAACATATGTAAATATTAGCAGCAGATCTGAACATTTAGAATGTACAAAAAGAACGTTTATTTCCACTGCAAGCTCTAAAAGGTTATATTTCAGGAAATAATAATACATATCAAGGAAACATTTTATAAAGTTTATAAAGTAATGAAGAGGGGGGATTACAGTTACCTAAATAAATAACAAGTACATTTAAGAAAAATTTTCAAAAGATAGGGGCTTGAACTTTGAAACACAAACATTTCAGAGGGAATAGATGATAGAATTTCAGACAAAAAAACCTTCTTAAGACCAAGAACCTCTTAGAGTTTGGAGGCATGTCATCACGGAGAAAGCGGCTATGGATGCGGAAACATGTCCTTGAGGGCTTGGGAGGATTTGGTTGTCTGTGTAAGGTCTAGTCAAGTTGTGAAAGTTTCCTCTGTTTATCCCAGTGATCACGGATCACAGTGGGGTGTTTTCAGGAGAGGAGTGATGTGAGAAATATTTGGGGGAGAAATGATTGAGTGAGTGGGGAACATAGATGTGGGAAGTGCAGAGGCCCTAGTGAGAGCAATCCATGCTGGGAAGATAAAAGCAGACTAATTTTTTTTGAGCCTATAACTAGCCTATGAAATAGAGATAACCCCTCAAGAGAGGAAGTAACTTGTTCGTTCACATGTGTTCTGTGTGGTGTGGGGTGAAGGGACTTAGTGTCCTGACAGAGAGGGCTGATGGGATTCTTACCTTAATGAAAGTCAGAGGTATTCGCACATTTCTCTCCCTAGAAAGCCAAGCAAATTTGGGAACGCAAGAATTTGTGTGGGTCACTGCCACCATGTAACAAAGCAAAGCAAAGCAAAACTAAAAAGGAGGCTTTTAAATAAAGGAGACGATAAGAAAAAAGCATCAACCGGAGTGACCAATTTTTCAAACCAGTTGTAATTCTTTTTTCAGTTGAGGGAAAGAAAATAAATATGGTTGACAGAGGGAAAATCTCCCTGAAGGTATTTAATTTAAGTCAGGAGTGGACTAGGCAGATAACAGCCCATTGAGATGGGAGCAGAAGATACCTTTCATGATTTGAGGTTGGCCTGGTGGTGGAGACCACCAACTACACTGTTAGAGACCTTGACTTTATCTCCTGTCAATAATTTCCTCCCTCGATCCTCACACTCTGAGGAGGAAGAGACCTCATGGCAAGTGATGTCTTCCACTGCTGTTGCATCATGCAAGTGTCTGTCACACCACTGTTTCTTCTTATTGATTCTCCAGGTTTGCTTGTGGATATTTGGACACATCTTGGAAAACCGAACATTCCAGGGCAGACATTCAATCCATCCAAATGTTTTGTTATGATTTTTTCTGTTACTAAATATTTCAATCTTGTGGTTCGCGCCCACAAGTTTCCTTTTTCTTTCTGTTCCTAGAAATTTGGACTTTTGCATTTCACTCTTTTGTCAGATCTTGAGTCAAGAATTATGCTCATGCAGACTAAATGAAATGAACTCCAAGATATGGAAAGAAGAGGTTTATCTTGTGTGATTGTTATTCTCAATTTATTATGTTATTTCTCTTCTCTTTTTTTTGCTCTTAAGGTTAATCTCATGTTGTTACTGTATCTGACTTTGATACCTGTTATACTAAATATATGTTTAATTGTTTATTTGAAATAGGGAAGCGAAGGGGAGAAAACAAGATGATTGGGAGAGGGTGGAGTGAGGGAAATGGGGACAAATACAAGAGAAGGTGTATCAATGTGTGAGAAGTAATGCACCTACTACCTGGTAAATGCAACTGTAACTCCTCCATACATTATCCCAACAATAAAATATTAAATTAAAAAGAAAACTAAAAAATATTTTTTCTCATGAAAACCAAGTAGATTAAAAATTGTTACCTTAAGACAAAAAATACACTTGGACATGATAAATTACACAAGACTCTAGACATTCTTTCACACAGAGAGACCAAAGGAGGATAGTCTTAGGAAAGGATCATAAAGGCTCAATAGCTATTTATTGATTTTTGGTGATTCTGGGACTTGAACTCAGGGCCTTATGTTCTTGTTTGGCTTCTTTGTTCATGGTTGGCTAGTTCCCGCCGATCCCTACCCCATCTTCTTTTCTTGTGTCTTTAGAGAAAGTCTCATAAGTATTTCATGAGATCTTTGTTGAAAATTATTACTCAATATATATCTTCAGTTTTATCTCTCTTCTAATACTATATGATCTAATAATCTCAAAAACAAAGGAAATGAAAGGCAGATGTTAAAGACATCTGCTTCCCTCTGTTGATTGCTAGTCATAATAGCTAAGGTATGCAGTCATCCTAAATATCCATTAGTGTAACCACTAATGGATGAACAAAATTCTATTGTGCATATAGCATGGAATTCTATTCCACTATACAGAGAAAGGAAATCCTGTAATTTGCAACACCATCCATGAAACTGTAGGAAAATATAGTAAATAAATTAATCTAGACATTGAAAAGCAAAGACCAGGGCTGGGAGTGTGGCCTAATGATAGAGTGCTTGCCTAGCATGCAAGAAGCTCTGGGTTAGAGTCCTGTGTACTGCATACACAGAAAAAGCCAGAAGTGGTATTGTAGCTCAAGTGGTAGAGTGCTAGCTTTGAGAAAGCTCAAGGACAGTGTCCAGGCCCTGAGTTCAAGACTCAGGACTGGCAAAAAAGAAAAAAATGAACACCATTAATAAGTGAAAAACAAGAAGAAGACAAATTCATAGGAGTAGAGAGTACAATGGTAATTCCTGGAGACTGGAGGCTGCATGGCTAGGGTAGAAGGTATTGGTCAAAGGAAACAAAATATCCATGAGGTAGGAGGACTATGCTTAAGAGATCTAATGCACATTAGTTTTAAAACAATGCATATTATATGAAAGTAGGAAAATTAAGGGAAGGGGGATTGGAGGAATAAGGGAGAATGATGAAAGTGGTAATGACCAAGATGCATTGTTCTTGTAACTGATATGTTGCACGGCAACTCCTTTGTACAAGTACTTCAGGATAATAAAAATATAATTGAAAAATGCACTGTGCACTTCAAAATCACTGACTCTGATTTCAAGTGTTCTTATCACAGAATTACAAGTACACAAAGTAATGTATATATGAATAAACGAGCTCATCCACAATGCATACGTATTTCAAAATATCATGTTGTATAACATGTGTACATGCACAGTTTCCAAGTGAAAATGAAAGGAAGGCTGGGAATTTGGCCTAGAGGTAGAGTGCTTGCCTAGCATGCACCAAGACCTGGGTTTGATTCCTCGGCACCACATACATAGAAAAAAGTCAGAAATGGTGCTGTGGCTCATGTGGTAGAGCTCTAGCCTTGAGAAAGCCCAAGGACAGTGCGCAGGCCCTGAGTACAAGCCTCGGGACTGGTAAAAAAATGAAACGAAAAGTAAAAGGCAAAGATTGTTGGTTTCTACTCCTAGAAATTCTGCTTCATAGTTCGAGCCCAGGAATCAGCATTTCTTACTACTTTGCAGGTGATGATAATCCCAGTGGCCTGGGATATTTATCTGAGATGTTTTACCTGGATGATGGTAAATGACCACTTCAAGACTCACTATCTGACTGGCTGGTTTCATACTGCTACTACATTACACTTGAAATCCTCTCCTTTCGGAGCACTGGCAGACTTCTTCTGCATTAACCATGCCCACAATAGGATCATTAGGCAGCAGAATGAGCCAGATCTGAGAGTATGCAAAGAATAACTCTAGGTAGATGTGCCTCCTAGATAACTCTTGGCTGACACACAATGGGAAATTTTCTTCTTTGGGCTTTGGATTGACATTTTCAAACTCATGTTTTCCTTCTTTCTTTTTATTGTTATTGTAAAGGTTGTGTACAGTGATATAAGTAGGGAAACAAGTACATTTCTTTTTGAAGTTTTACCTCTTTCTTATTTTCTCCCAGTTTTTCCCTCCCCGTCTCCCTCCTCCACCAGGTTATACAGTTCATTTTCTACGTCGTGTCTAGTGAGTGTTGCTGCTGCATTTGTTCACACTTTGTCCCACCATTTCTGTGTACTCCCTTCCTCTCTCCTAAACAGATAAACTTCTATACAAGTCAAATGTACAGAAAACAGAACAGTGACAAGGGAGAAAAAAACTGCCAAATAACAAAAATATTCTTACTTCCATTTCTTGGAGTTTATTTCGATAAGTTATCATTCTAGATGATCATATGCTCATAGCTATTGAGCCTTTGAGATCCTCTTCTAAGCATTATCTGCCTTTGGGGAGAAAATGAGGGAGAAGGTACCACTATTCAAAAAGAAATGTGCTCATGACCTTACTTGTGTAACTGTAACTCCTCTGTACACCACCTTCACAATAAAAAGGAAGTTTAGCAATGCAATTTTATACAGTACATGTTACTTGACAGTGATAATAAAACTATCTTATGGGCTTACATAAACAAATAAGCTCAAAATACCTGCCTTTGGATTCATCATGTGAATATCTAGTCATGTGTAGATTATTATATCTAGGTGTATTTATTTTTGTCTTTTACCATGAAGTGTGTTTCCTTGTAGAATGATAGGCACATTCTAATTACAATGAATGAGAGAAACCATGCAACCTATGTTGCTTTGGGTCTGGCTTACTTCACTTAATATCATATTTTTCCAAGCCTTTCCATTTCTTTACAAATGGTATAATATCTTTCTTTCTGGTGGAAATGTACAATTCCATTGTGCATATATACCCCATTCTTTTGATCTGTTTTTCCACTAAAGGGCATTTGGCTTGATCCTATACTTTGCCTATGATAAACAATGCTTCAATGAGCACAGCTGAGCTGGTAGCTGTAATGTGGCCTTGCTTGTGGTCTATTGGATAAATGCCCAGGGGTAGGATTGCTGGATCATAGGGAAGTTCTATGTTTAGTCTTTTGAGGAACCTCCATTGTACTTTCCAGAGTGGTTGAACAAGTTTATCTTCCAACCAACAATGTAGTAATATTTATTTTTGGCCACATCCCAACCAGCACCTATTGTTGTTTTCTTGAAAATGGCCATTCTAACTGAGGTGAGGTAGAATTTCAATACAATACTGTTTTGATTTGCATTTCTTTCCTTTTTTTTAAAAACCTGTCCTAGCTTGAACTCAGGGCCTAAGCACTGTCCCTGAGCTTTCTCAAGGCTAGAGCTCTACCTCTTGAACCACAGCACCACTTCTGGCTTTTTCAATGTATGTGATAAACTGAGGAATCGAACTCAGTGCTTCATGCATTCTAGGCAAGCACTCTACCACTAGGCCAAACACCCTGCCTAGTGATTTTCGTTTCTTTTATGGCCAAAGATGTTAAACATTTCTTCATGTGTCTACTGGTCATTTTTATTTCTTCTTTGGAGAAGTCTCTCCTTAAGTTTGTATGTGTGTATGTGTGTGTGTGTGTTTGTGTGTGTATGTGTGTATGTGTGTGTGTGCCAGTCCTGGAGCTTGAACTCAGGGCCTGGGCACTGTCCTTGGGCTTTCTCAAGGCTAGCACTCTACCACCTTAGCCACAGCATCACTTCCAGCTTTTTCTGTGTATGTGGTATTGAGGAATGTAACTCACGTCTTCGTTCATGCTAGGTGAGCACTCTACAACTAGACCAAGCTCCTGGTCCTGTCAAGTTTGTAGCCCACTAATTAATGGGGTGTGTGTTTCTTTGAGAGTTTGCTTTGAGGGGGTTAATTTTTTGAGCTCTAAGTATAATTTAGATATGAGGCCCTTGTCAGTTATATGGCTAGCATGGAAGCTTTTTCATTTCCTTAAATCTTCTTTAATGTTTTTTTTCAGATTTTTAAAGTGTTTATCATAAGGGTCCTTTCTTTGGTTAATTCCTATGTATGTATGTATGTATGTATGTATGTATGTATGTATGTATGTATGTATAGATGTATTTTTGAGACTCTCACAAATGGTGTTGCTTTCCTGATTTCAGACCTGCTCTTCTCAAGAAAAGCTAATGACTTTTGAGGGTTAATTTCATTCCCTACTACTTTGCCAAAATTTCAGAACAATGCAAGTAACTTAGAGGAGGAATTTATAGAGTCTTTAAATACAGGGTCATCTTCATAGAAGAGTAGTTTTTACTTCTTCTTCCCCTATTTGGATCCCCTTTATGCTTTTCTTTTATTGTTCTTGCTAGGAAATCTAGTACTATACAGAACAGGAGTGGAGAAACATTCTTTCAGACTCATAATTTTGCTTTACTTCTTCCTGATATCTTATTTTAATCATAAACCTTTATATATATTCCCTCTATGTATGACCCTGATAATAAAATTTTTAAAAAATTAATATGATACTTAAAAAATAAACTTATTAGAAAGTTCTTAATATAAAATTAAGAGAATTTCTCAGAAAAGAGAACAAAAACACAGAGATAAAGTAATAGGAAATCTGGGAACCACTGGCTCATACCTATAACCTTAGCTACTCAGTAGGTTGAGATGTGAGGATTAAGATTTAAAACCAACCAAAGCAGACAAATTCTCAAGATTTATCTCCTAATAACCAGCAAAAAGCTGGAACTAGAGGTATAGCCCAAGGAATAGAATAAAAAAAAACTCAGCAAAAGCTAAAAGCCTGGATTTTCAAGTACTAGCACACTCACATACTATACACACACACACACACACACACACACACACACACACACACACACACCCCCCAAAGATGAAAAAAGAAGAAATTTAGGTATCAGTCGCCATAAGAAGTCTAACCACTGTAAGAAGGTATCAAAACATTTACTCCCAAACTTTTTCTCAGAACTGAAAAGACATGACTTTTTTCATATTTTTATTGTAATTAATAGAAGGGTTACATTATATTCACCAGATAGAAGGTGCATTACTTCACAAACATTGATACCCTTTCTCATGTTTTGGTCCCCATTTCTCAAGACATGCCTTTTTTTTTAAGAAAGCCTATTGAAGGGCCAGGAGAATGGCTTAGTGATAGAGTGCTTGCCTAGCATATAGGAAAGCCCTGGGTTCAATTCCTTGGTACCATATACACAGAAAATTCCAGATATGATGCTGTGGCTCAAGTGGTAGAGTGCTAGCCTTGAGAAAACTCAAGGACAGTGCTCAGGCCCTGAGTTCAAGCCCCAGGACTAGCAAAAACAAAAAAGAAAGTCTGTTGAGTATGTAGCACAAGGGGGGAAAACAAGATGATTGGGGGGGTGGGGGGAGGGAAATGGGGACAAAAACACGAGAAGGTGTATCAATGTGTGAGAAGTAATGCACCTACTATCTGGCGAATATAATTGTAACTCCTCTATACATTACAATTAAAAAAAATCCAAAAAATATGCTAGGTAATCTTGATTATGACTGATTGTATTAAGAAGTTCCTAGGATCAAAATTCAAAGCCAGCCTGGCTAGGAAAGTCTGTGAGATCTTATCTCCAATTAACTACCAAAAAGCTGGTGGTGAGGCTGTGGTTCAAGTGGTAGAGGGCTAACCTTGAGCAAGAAAGTTCTGAGATAGCACCTAGGCCCTAAATTCAAGCCCCTGGACACACACACACACATTTAGATATACTCTTACACAAATACTCTTCTGTGTGATTGTATGCCAATTCTGGGGCTTGAACACAGGGCTTAAGGGTTGTCTTTTTCCTCAAGGCTAGCACTCTACTACTTGGGCCACAGCTTCACTTCTGACTTTTTGGTGGATAACTGGAGGTAAGAGTTAGGAGTCAACCTGGGCTGTCTTTGAAACTCCATCCTCAAGATCTCAGACTCCTCAGTAGTAATGATTACAGGCATGAGCCACCGGTGGCAGGCCATACAGAAATGCTTTTAATTAGGTAAATATAACTTATTTGTGATGTATATTTGTGGTTTCATTTGACACTAGGCAAATTGTGTCTTCAAATTTGCTGTTGCCCTCTAAATTTGGGTTGGTACTGTCTCTTATATGATTTGATATCTAATTTTTATAGGATGTACCTCCAAATCTTACATTCAGTTCACAGGGTAAATTTAGGAAATATTGATTCATTCTATGTCAAGACTCAAGTAGGTGTCAAACACGGGGCACTGCATATAGTTTGCTTTTCTGCACATGATACCAAGATTATAGTTGCTTAATAAATGTTCAGTAATGTAAAAAAAAAGAAATTCCTAGGAGATTAGCAAAGCTCACCTCTCAGTTTGTCTCTAAGGGCATTTCCAGAGATGAGTAACTAGGAGGTGAGAAACTACCTTGTATATAGATGATGCTACCCTATGACTTGAAAACCTGTTGGAATAAAAGAGAAAGAAAGACAAAGCCCAGTAGCACAAGCCTTCTCTCTCTCTTTCTGCTTCCTGGCTCTTGCTCTGCTACACCCATTTTTTTGTTCCTACTAAAAAGGATGGTCTAAACCATGAACTAAAATGAATTTTACTATCTTTGAAATTATTTTGCTCAGGTATTTGTCACAGTGACAAAAATCAGATTCTTTGTCCAACATTAAATTGCTACAAAGTTTTGGAGCACTGAAGATAAAGAACATACTAAAATGTTCAAGTCATAAATAACTAGCTCACATAAAAAGATTAGAACTAGGAATGCATCAGACTTTTCAACAATGCACTCAAAGCTGGAAGTCAATAGAGCAACAGGCTCAAATTGCATCTTAAAATTCTGTACTTGGGACTGGAAGCATGGCCTAGTAATAGAGTGCTTGCCTGGAATGCCTGATGCCTAGGGTTTGATTCTCCAGTACCACATGCACAGAAAAAGCCAGAAGTGTTGCTGTAGCTCTCATGGTTGAGGCATAGCAAGGACAGTGCCCAGGCCCTGAGTTCAAGCCTTACAACTGGCCAAAAAAATTCTATACTTACCTGGTGCTGGCAACTCATTCTCAGGATGCTGAGATTTGAGAATCATGCTTTGAAGCTAGCCCAGGCAAGAAAGCCCATGAGACTTTTATCTCCAACTATGGAAAAAAAAATCCAGAAGTAGTACTGTGGCTAAAGGGGTAGTGCACTAGCCTTAAGCACAGGCCCAGGCCCTGAGTTCAAGCCCTTAGACCAGCACCAAAAGCAATAAATAAATAAATAAATAAGCTAGACTTAACCCAATTGTCAAATAAATGGTGAAGAGGATAACATATATTAAGACTTTCAGAATCTCAAAAACATATTTTTCATTTCTGCTACTGTGGATGCTCTATTGAAATCAGGATGTAAGACAAGGAAAAAAAATGAGGTGGGAGTTAAAAATCAAAATGTACATTCTGGGAGAGAAGAATAAGGAACTGCCAGGAAGGCAGCCGCATAGCATGCCCAGAGAACCACCTGGCCAGATGGAAGCATGAGGACCGCGGAACCTCTCCACGAACAAGGAAACATTACTCCTTTGCTTTCATAGGAAATATTTATTACATTTGGAGAACTTGAAAATAATCCAGCATAGAAACATACACAAATAAGCAAGTGGGGAGGAAAAAGGCTATTATTAACTTCAGAAAGCATTTTTCTTTTTTTTTTTTTTTTTGCCAGTCCTGGGCCTGAGCACTGTCCTTGGACTTTCTTCAAGGCTACAGCTTTACCACTTGAGCCTCAGCACCACTTCAGGCATTTTTCTATGTACATGGTACCGAGGAATCGAACCTGGGCCTTTGTGCATGCTAGGCAAGCACTGTACCACTAGGCCAAACTCCTGGCCCAGAAGCAATTTTTTTTTTTTTGAGTAACACAACTTTATGGTGTAGGTTTATTTTCATTAGTGATCATGTATGTTCTCAAAGAATTTGGAATTTTGGAGCAGATTTTAGATGTTTGGATTAGGGGAGCTGAGTCTGTACTACTGTCTTAGACAACAGAAATTTAGTTGTAAAGGCTGAAAGTTCAAGGTTAAGGTACCAAAACTGTCAGTTTCTGATGAAGACTCTCTTGCAAAGCAAAATATTTTTAACAAGAAAGAAAATGTCATCACAAAAGCCTCTATGGGAAAATTACACAAACATTTTCAGATTATTTTAATTAAAATTTTAATATACCTTTATTTGGGAAACAAATACAAAGCAAGGAAACTGGATTACATAAAGATACAAAATGACAAGGACATTTGATAAATCATGATGTAACATTCAACTCAAATGAATTTAGGGGTTTGTAGCTTGTTTTGGTGTGTGTTGATTTCTTGTTGTTTTTAACAGCTTTTGTTTTCTTCAGTTTTTATTGTAATTGATAGAGGGATTACAGTTATATTCACCAGATAGAAGGAGCATTACTTCACACAAATTGATACCTCTTCTCATGTTTTTGTCCCCATTTCTCTCCCCCACCCCTCCCCTCATCTTGTTTTCCCCCATTTCCTTTCCTATTTCAAATAAACAAATAAACGTATATATAAATGTATATACAATATATCAGATTATAAGGTAAGATTTTTTATTAGTAAAAATAACTACTCTGGCTCAAATTTTACATAACTTTAAAATGAACTCAGATATCATAAGTAGCCTGACCCAAGCCAGTAGTTATATTGTATTGGGATACTTCCCTAAGAAGGGAACGTGCTATAATCAAATTAGAATGACCACAGCAAAAGGGCCAAGGGAAATTGATGAGAACAGCACATCTTATGATGGCCCAAACTATTACCCCAGTCTAAAGAGTTATGTCCAAACAGATTGTAGCAAGATACAATAGAAATACTCTGAGAGTGCTGGCCACAGTGGCTCACACCTGTAATCCTAGCTACTCAGGAGGCTGAGATCTGAGGATCCCGGTTCAAAGCCAGCCTGGGCACTAAAGACAGTGAGACTCTTAGCTCTAATTAACCACTAGAAAACCAGAAGTAGTGCTGTGGCTCAAATGGATAGGCGGATAGCCTTGAGCTGAAGAGCTCAGGGACAGGGCCCAGGCCCAGAGTCCAAGCTCTACAACCGACAAACCAAACAACCAAACCAAACAAAATACCCTCTGAGGTCTGTGCTTGCTGACAGGTGGAGGCACAAGACTTTCACTCAGGAGTTTGGAAATACAAAGAATGTTGGAGCAGAGTTCTATATGAGAAAAATTGGCTGCGGAGAGGCATGGTTAGGCCTCCAGCTCTGTTAAACAATTGTTATTCCTGCCCATCACTCTTTGCAGTGTCTGCTGGACTAACTCAGTAGCAGGTGCTCACAAATAAGGCCAATAACGTCTGCCGTCCAGGCACAGGATAGTTTGAGAATGAAGCTACAGCTGAGTGATCAGAAAAGTACCCAGGGGCTTAAATTCATCCACATTTCAACAAGCAATAGAATCCCAAACTCAGATTCCAATTTCCACAATTGGAAGGTTTACCCAGCCACTCCCAGGTCTGTGTTTCATTGGCCCTGAGCCTGGGTGGGGTTGCAGTACAGATGGCAGACATTCGAAAATTAGAAAACACAGGCAAAATGGGGCTGACACAGGAAGTGACCTACAAAAGAAAAATACCTAATACAGCCAGAGAGATTCCCTTCAAAATGCTTAAGTTTTATGTTAAGCTTTAGTGCTTAAAGCTTCCATTACATGAAATATTCACTTATGTAGAACAGCTCATTCCCAAGTAATATGAGATTAATGAAGCATCACTGTACATAAAACCTACCGAACTGGCTCAGATCAATGGTCTGTCCTGTCCAGGATTCTGCCTTTTAAAGGACATAGAAGAATACAAATTCAAAGACAGTAGAAGCTGCATGCTGAATCTGGTGTGCCTCTACCACTGTGAATTGCATAATGCTAGGCAAACTACCTACTTCCAGCCTCAATTACTACATCTGCAAAATAATTCTAACAAATCCAACCTCTAGGTATAATGGTGTGAAAATCCAAAGAGATGCTATTCTTTATGTGTGTATACCAATACTGGGGAACTTTTGCTCCCTTTCTTGTTCTGCTGGCACTCTACCACTTGAGCCATACCTCCAGAGCAGCATTTTGCTGGTTAACTCAGACATTTTGCTCTGGCTTGCTTCAAACCTCAGTGCTGCAGGCTTCAGCCTCCTGAGTAGCTAGGATTACAGGTATAAGCCACAGTCACCTAACTAGCACCTGTTAGCCAGATGAGGGGGGGAAAGGGACTCACCTGTAACCCTAGCTACAGCCCGTGAGACTCCTATTTATAATTAACCACCAAAAAGCTGGAAGTCGAGATGGGATGTAAGTAGTAGAATGCCAGCCTTGAGCAATTACACTACTGAGCAGGTGATAGAGAAATGCACAGAACCATCCTAGTTCAAACAATGGTACCTCTAAAAATGTTCTATCATTGAGATGCTATAATACACAAACTCAGAAAATATCTACATACAACAGTAGTAGAAAGCACAGAAACAGGTAGTCCAAACCATTAAAAATCACTTTAAAAAAAGGAAAGAATCAAGCTGGGCCCTGAACACAAAACTAATGTCCAAGAACTAAACCTTCAAGAGATCTTTAGAGATGTGGGACGCATTTAAATTTAAATTTAGAAATCAGATTGATATTAACTAATCTCTCTGACTTGAAAGCACTTACTTTGTGAAAGAACAGTTTTCTTCCTCACTACCACCTTAGCTTCCTATTTCCTTTAAACTGTCCCTAGAAAAAGTTGAAAAGAGATCTTTACTGAAGAAACATGAGATTTGTTAGACAATTCATAAATGATTCATGACAGTCATGCTAGAAGTTGTAAATATTAGCAAAAGGAATGTCTTGCACATTTTCATACCCAGGATTCTAAAGAACCTAATTTTTTTTTGGACGAGATAGAGCTATAATTTCTTATAGAACCTTCATCCACACCTAAGAAAACACACAAATTTTAACCTCACTAGCAAACAATATAAATAAAACAGAGCTTGCACCATTGAGGAAGATTGAGATACATGGAACAATTCAAGGCAACACAAATACAGCTCAAGAGCTTAAGATATAAGTTTATTATATTTTAAATATAATAATAAATTTCCTTCATTTCCTTCAAAATATTAACGGACCAAAATGAGGGCTATGGAGTAAAATGGGGTTTGAGATTGGAAGAGAGCTGTGATCAGTTTTGGGACCATGGCTGTAACAATGCTCCCTTGGAAAGCAAGAAGGAAGCACAGGTGGCTGGCCGCCTGTGAACTCAGGAATTAGGTACAGTCCTAACACGTCCCTAATCCAGCAGAATGACTCCAGTTTTGATCTGCCAGGCCCCTTTCAGAATATATGAGGAAAGTGGAGAGACATGCAAGAGAAAAGTCAGACACACAACATCTATAGGCTCTCTCTCAGCCCACAATCTAAAACTCCAGAGCAGGTGAATAAAAGTCATACCGGGAATAACAGCCAACAACCCAAATTCTCTTTTATGAGATTGTAACTAATACTGAGCTACATAAAAGGTGACTTTAAAGCTGGGAGTTTGGCCTAGTGGTAGAGTGCTTGCCTCGCATGCATGAAGACCTGGGGTTCGATTCCTTGATGCCACATACATAGCAAAAAAGCCAGAAATGGTGCTGTGGCTCAAGTGGTAGAGCCCTAGCCCTGAGAAAGCCCAAGGACAGTCAGTGCTCATGCCCTGAGCTCAAGGCCCAGGACTGGCAAAAAAAAAAAAAAAGAAAAAAAAGTGACTTTAAAATAATATGAGTCCTGGGCCGGGAGTCTGGCCTAGTGGTAGAGTGCTTGCCTAGCATGCATGAAGACCCGGGTTCAATTCCTCGGTACCCCACATACATAGCAAAAAGCCTGAAATGGTGCTGAGGCTCAAGAGGTAGAGTGCTAGCCTTGAGAAAGAAAGTCCAAGGACAGTGCTCAAGCCCTGAGCCCAAGCCCAGGACTGGCAAAAAAAAAATATGAGTCCTTTAAAATAATATGAGATTGCAGGAATGACTAATAGTCATATACCAATAAAATTAAATTATGTAATAAAACAAGCACTTGTACATGAAGAATAGATAAGTTAAAAAGAACCAATTTGAAATACAAAAAATTTAATGATATATCTAAAATAATCTCAGTTGGAAAGAATATTAAGTAAATGAGAAAGCAGGTTCAGATGGAGTATCCCTCACTGTTTGGGCTTTAAAATAAGTGCATAAACTTTACCAGTTGGGCAGCAACAGTCCAAAATTTTAAAATGCTCTGAAATACAACATTTTCTGAAATCTGGAATTTTCTAAGTTCTTATTCAATGCTCCAAATATTTTATATTGGGGGAATTTGGGATTTCAGAATTGTTGATGTGGAATAATCAACCTGCACTAAGAAATTGAGGATATACAATATAGAAAATATTTAAACATGAATCAGAAGTTAATAAGATGTTGGAACCAACCATTTACATGTCGTTACAGAAACAGGAAAGGAAAAGGTGGAGAGGCAAGCTTTAGAGTCAATGGGAGCTGAACACTGATAGCTCACAGCTACAATCCTAGATACTCAGGAGGCTGAGATCTAAGGATCGTGATTCAAAGCCAGGCCAGTCAGACAAATTCCGGAGACTATTTCCAATTAACTAGAAAAATGGCAGAAGTGGAGGTATAGCTCAAGTGGTAAAGCACCTGTCTTGATCCATAAAGTCAAGTATAACAGCACACAGTTCATTGCAGCATTATTTGCCATAGTGAAGATACGGAATCAACTCAGATACCCCTCAATGGCTGAATGGATCAAGAAAATAGGGTACATGTACACAGTGGAATTTTACTCATCCATACAAAGAATGATATTGTATCATTCAGAAGATGAAAAGTTCTGGAAAAAATATATAAAGCAAAGTAAGGCAGACCCAAAGAAACAGGTTGCATGGTTTCCCTCATTTTTGATAACTAAAATGTGCCAATAAATCAACAAGTAAACACACTGAGTGGTGAAAGAAAAAAAATACACTAGGAAATAATAAATAATAAAGGTCTCTAGGCATTCATACAGAGACCGAAGGAGGATATTCTTAGGTGAGGGGGTCACATAGGTGTAATAGCTATGTGCATCTGAACATACACAATAATGCTTATCAAAATAAACTCCAGGAAGTAGAAAGAAGTCTTTTTCTTTGTGGCTGTTTTTGTTTGCTTTTCCTTTTGTCTTTTTTCCCCCAGTTTATTTGTCTTTTGGGAGGGGAAGGGGAAGGCTCAGAAATGGTGGGACAGAGGGTGAGTAGTGGAACAGTGGAATTCACTTGACACTGTGCTGAAAATGACCTTCAGAAGTCTTTTCATTTCCTTATAAATGGGGCAATGCCATTTATTCTGCTGGAAGCATAGAATTACATTATGGATATATACCACAATTTCTTGATTCATTCATCCACTGGGGGGCATCTGTGTTGATTCTATATCTTAGCTATAGGAAACACTGCTGCAATGAACATGATTGTGCTGGTGGTTTTAGTGCAGACTGGTTTGTGGTCAATTGGGTAAATGCCCAGGAGTTGGGATTGCTGAGTTACAGAGAAATTCCATTCATAAAGAAATGGGAAAATTTGGATAATATTATATCAAGCTAAGTAAGCCAGACCCAAATCAACATAGACTACATGGTTTCTCACATTTGTAAAAATTAGAATGCCCTATAAATCTATAAGTAAACGCAATGGATTGTAAAAGACAAATAATTACTTGTACAAGATTAATTAAATAGCACTCTGAACATTCACATAGTGAGAACAAAGGAGGATATTCTTTTTGTTTTTGTTTTTGTGGGTCATGGGGCTTGAACTCAGCCTGGGCGCTGTCCCTGAGCTCTTCACTTCAAGGCTATTGCCCTACTCCTGGGCTTGGACCATGTCCTTGACCTCTTCAGCTCAAGGCTACCACCCTACTTCCTGTTTTCTAAGGTTAATTGGAGATAAGAGTCTCAGGTCCTTTTGTGCCTGGGCTGGCTTTGAACCTTGGTCCTTAGCTCTCAGCCTCCTGAGTAGCTAGGATTACAGGCATGAGCCATCCCACCTGGCCAAAGGAGGATATTCTTAGGAGAGGATCACAGAGGCTCAATAGCTATGTGCATATGATCATATAAAAAGATGTTTATGGAATGAACTCCAAGAAATGGAAACAAGAGTTTTTTTTTCTTTTTCTATTTGTGGTTACTTTTTTTTTCTTTCCTTTGGTTTATTCTCTTTTGTCAGTGTTTTTTTATTTACATATCTTGGGGTTTTTTTTAAGTATAATTTTTTAAAATTTTTTATTGTAATTAATAAAAGGGTTACATGATATTTGCCAGATAGAAGGTGCATTAATTCACATACATTGATACCCTTTCACATGTCTTGGTAGCCATTACCCTCCCCCCCCACACCCCACACCCGTCTTGGTTTTCCCCCCTTCCCTATCAAATTTCAAATAACCAAATACAAATAAATTCAATATATCAGATAAAAAAGTGAGATACTGTAACAATATGAGATAACCAAGAGACAGCAAAGGAGATGAGAGACAACATAGTACATTAAGGACAACAATCATTCATTATATGGCTTTTGTTTCAATATCCTGGAGGTCCTTTCAATTAGCTTCATACTATATGGCCTTATGTATCAAGATTTTGCTCTATTGCAGATCTCTGCTAGTAGAGCCCAAGGTTTCTACTGATTATGACAAATGAGGGAAACCATTGAGCCTAAGTTCCTTTGAGTCTGGCTTACTTCACTTATGATTTTTTCTAAGTCTTTCCATTTCCTAACAAATGGGGCGATGTCATTCTTTCTGACAGCAGCATAGAATTCCATTGTGTACAAATACCACAACTTGTTGATCCACTCATCAACTGAGGGACATCTAGGTTGGTTCCATATCTTTGCTATGGTGAAGAGTGCTGCAATGAACATTGTTGTGCTAGTGGGTTTAGTATGTCCTTGTTTCTGGATGATTGGGTAAATGCCAAGTAGTGGAATTGCTGGGTCATAGGGGAGTTCTATGTTTAGCCTTTTGAGGCACTGCCACACTGCTTTCCATAGTGGTTGAACGAGTTTGCACTCCCACCAACAGTGTAGTAGTGATCCCTCCTGGCCACATCCCCTCCAGCATCTGTTCTTATTCGTTTTCCTGATCCTGGCCATTCTAACTGGAGTGAGGTGGAATCTTAGAGTTGTTTTGATTTGCATTTCTTTTATGACCAGAGATGTTGAGCATTTCTTCATGTGTCTATAGGCCATTTTTGTTTCTTCTTCAGAGAAGACTCTCTTTAAGTCTTTGGCCCATTTTTTAATGGGATGGTTGTTACTTTGGTGATTAGTTTTGGAGTGATTCAATTTTTTGAGTTGTTGATATCTTTTAGATATGAGGCCTTTGTCTGTTGTTTGGTTGGTGAAGATCTTCTCCGACTCTGTAGGCTTCCTAATTAATTTACTAGCTATGTCCTTTGCCATACAAAAGCTCCACAGTTTAATGCAGTCCCACTTATCCAGCCTTTCTCTGATTTGTTGTGATTCTTGGTCCTTATTAAGAAAGTTTCTACCTGAGCCAAGGAGGCCTAGTGTATCTCCTATTCCTTCCTGTAAAGTTTTCAGTGTGTCAGCTTTTACCTCCAGGTCTTTGATCCATTTGGAGTTTATTCTAGTGCAAGGTGACAAAGAAGGATCCAACTTTAGTTTTCTGCAGGTGCTTAGCCAATTCTGCCAGCACAACTTGTTGAAGAGGCTGTCTTTCTTCCATTCTATTTTTTTGGCTCCCTCGTCAAAGATTAGGTGGCCATAGGTCTGTGGTTTAATATCTGGGTCCTCAGTTCTATTCCATTGGTTTTCAGGCCTGTTCTTGTGCCAGTACCAAGCTGTTTTGAGAATTATAGCTCTGTAATAGACTCTAAAGTTTGGAACTGAAATTCCTCCTGCGCTGTTCTTTCTGCTAAGAAGTGTTTTTGCTATACGGGGTCTTTTATTATTTCATATGAAATTTTGAATTGCCTCTTCTATTTCTTTAAAGAATGCCATTGGGATATTGATGGGTATTGCATTGAATTTGTAGATAGCCCTTGGCAAGATTGTCATTTTCACAATGTTGATTCTTCCAATCCAGGAGCATGGGAGGTTTTTCCATTTCCTTAGTTCTGCTTTAATTTCCTTTTTTAGGATTTTAAAGTTTTCATCAAAAAGGTCCTTTACATTCTTAGTTAAGCTAATTCCTAGGTACTTTATTTTCTTTGAGGCTATTGTGAAAGGAGTTGCTTTCCTGATTATTGCCTCGTTCCTCTCACTGATGGCATAAAGGAAGGCAGTTGATTTTTGAGGGTAAATTTTATAACCTGCTACTCTTCCAAAGTTTTGAATCAGCTCAAGGAGCTTGGGAGTAGAGTCTATAGGATTCTTTAAATACAGAATCATGTCATCTGCAAAGAGGGATAGTTTTATTTCCTCTTTCCCTACTTGGATCCCCTTTATGCTTGCTTCTTGCGTTATTGCACTGGCTAGGAATTCTAGTTAAAGAGTAGTGGAGAGAGTGGGCATCCTTGTCTCGTTCCTGATTTTAGAGGGAATGGCTTTAGATTTTCACCATTAAGTGTAATACTAGCAGTGGGTTTCTCATACACAGCCTTTATTATATTGAGGAATGGTCCATGGATTCCTAGTTTCTCCAGAGCTTTTAACATGAAAGGGTGTTGGATCGGCGCCATCTTCCTTCCTCGAAATCAAGTTTCTTAGGCCAGCATATGAGAGAAGAGTGAATGGATTTGATTCTACCTACAAGTCATCTGGAAAACTCAGGATGCAGGAATTCTGTAAGTGAAGATAGGACTTTCCTGATCCTTTCTTGCCTTCCATTTCTGCATTGTTTTTGATTCATGGATGTTGTTTTGATAGATAATGGACTTGTGAGTAGAGAGATCTTTAGGATCAAAGGACTGGAGAGCTTAGAGTCATTTGGTTTGTAGTTGCAGTAGTTCCTAGTAGTGTCTAGGGAAGGGAAGAACAGGCCTGCCCAAGGTTCCACAGCTAGTGGTTGCTTGTCCTATCCAAGGCTTGGATCCAGACCCCTGGGGACTCTGTGCTTATAACACGAGAATATGCTCTGATATATTAAGAAGCATGTGTGGACAAATTAGGAGCCAAGAGATGATGGGAAATGACATCAGAGATGAGCGAGCGTTTTGTGAATCAAGGGGATCTTATTAGAATACCAAGGTATCTGCAGGTGGATCCAACCTAAGATTTGAACAAGTAAGACTTAATGTGTGCACCCTTCTGATGTGGAATGAAATTACCTTTTCACTTGGGCTTAACTGGAAAAAGAGCTTGAATTTACAGTGTTCATGATCTTTACATGTTTTTTTTTTTTTTTTGCTGATCACTGCTTAACAAGGTATTCCACAGGAGAGGTTTGTTAGCTTTAATAGCCCTTAAATTACTTATGGCAATTACCTTCATCACTTTCAACTCCATGGAGGTTATTAAAATGCTCTCATGGCAACTGTAAAGAAATATAAAAATAAGTAAAGATGAAATTATGTTTGCTCCCTGAAGACATTTGCTTGGCATGTATTTGCATTTCCCCTCCCCCCTTTTTTTAAATACAGGGAGATGGATTTAGTTCAAGAAACATAATCTAACTGCAGAGGCTTAATCATTCTAATAGCAGACATATACCTCATCTTAAAAATTCTTTCATCTGTCCATACTGAATATAGTATCCTTATAGAGGTGACTGGAAAATATTTTGGTTTAGAGTAAACAGGCATTTTTTGTGCATTAAGTGTAGGTCAGACAATCTCAGGAGTATCTTATGTACATTTGATACTCAACAAACTTATATATTGCATATATTTAGCAAACAAGGAAACTTGGGCTTATCAGAGTAAAAAATCAGGCCAGGAGTGTGGCCTAGTGGAAGAGTGCTTGCATAGCATGCACGAAGCCCTAGGTTCAGTTCCTCTGAACCACATACACAGAAAAAGATGGAAGTGGTGCTGTGGCTCAAGTTGTAGAGAGCTTGCCTTGAGAAAGCCCAAATGAGTTCAAGCTCTAGGACTGGTTAAAAGAAAGAGTGAAAAATCACAAAATCATCTGCCTCAGTTACAACATTGCTATTTTCTAATTAAATGGTCCTATCTATGAACACAAATGCTCCTGTGACACTGTTTGTGGGATCCAAAGGACATTTGTCTTCTCAATGGTACCAACTATTGTCTGAAATTCCATTATTAATTGTATTCTTATGGTCTCAAGATCCCTCTTTCTAACATTTCTTTTAGAAAGTAGAACCCACAGGAAGGAAGTGGTCCCTTCACTTACATGCTGCAGATTTTTCCAACAATGCATGTTCTGATGTGGCTGAAGAATGGTCTGTGGTATTTTTATTTGAAGTCAGTAGATGAACTTTTCCTTCATGTGTAAAGAAGATCCTCACAAGCTATGCCTCCCTAACCTCTCATTTTTCATCCCATGCTTTCCCCAAGTTCCCTTCTTCAACTCTGATCTGTTTCTGAGCATCCTAATCAAGGGCCTACATAGCATATCTAACTCATAATACTACAAACACAAGCACACCACCTGCACTGCCCTGGTTTTACCAGTGCTTAATAGGGATATTGGACATTGGTTTACCCATTAGTCTAAACTATTCCTCCATATGGAATTTCTATGAAGTTGTCATGAGTTGATCATGTAGTTCTATGGCAATAGGGCAGAACAACATATACACATAGTTATACTGGAATGTGCTGTGTATTAAATTAGGGTAATGCATTGTACCTGAAATATGTCTATTCTACATTGAGTTACACTCTTAACAATTTAGGATGAAAATAAAAAATATACAGTGTCACCCAAACTAATAATTATATCTTAAATCCATACTGTTCTGGATACATTAGATTTGAGTCCAGTGTAAAATTTATTATAATTAAGGTTCATTCTAATCTATACAGGTTTTTAAAATGTACCTTCTGGAATTTTTAAGATTGTAAGTGCTTAGCAGTCTATTTTTGGTTGGGTAGTTTACCCTGTGACTTTGGGATCAAACAGAACCAGAATCAGGGAAGTGTTTGAAAGCTGGGTGGGGTGCATTGTGTGATTGAGTGAGCCCCATGTAAGCTGTTCCACATTCTGAATTTCATCAGTCTCCTTGAAATGGAGACCTTGCTTCTACCTGTAGGCTTCCATGTGTGTGAAAGAGAAATGAAATGCATTTCCAACTGTAGATGAAGGGTTAAGGATAGTTCAAGGTTTGTTTATCATGTTCTGTTTTCTGTGCTAAACGGTGACTTAAAATCAATTATAATCAAATGGGAAGAGGCAAGAGTTGCTGATTCCTGAGACTTCAGGGAGCAGCGAGGCTGGGACTGCTTTCTCATTTTTCTACCTTAGATAAAAGCACTTTTGAGCCCAGGATTATTAGATGATTGATAGTTCTGACGAGTGGCAGGTTTGTACCAGCTGCTATACCAAATCCAGATCAATGAAGCCTGTGGCCCTCAGATGGGATTGAGACCATTCTCTGTTAGTGGAGCAGTTATCTGCCCTCCATTTGCCTGTGGGTCTATTCATCTTTCTGCTTTGGGTAAACACCAGGGGTACTGCTGAGAGGCCAAAGACCTACAAGAGAGGAAAGACAGGATGAGATGGGAGCTAGAAGCCTAGCTACCATCCCCACAGATGTCCTTTGAATTCACGTCTCAGCTTCAAGAGAAAAATATTCAAGGGGGAATTAACTTGTGATTTTTACCTGCAAATTCAGTGCTGGCTCTGGACAAAGTGTGAAATTTATTCTGCAAATATTTATCACACAAATTCCCTATGAAAAGCACTGCTCAAAGTAGGAGGAAGAAAAGGGAAACATCACAGTCCTGTGAGAGCAGTATTTTTTGTCTCTACTTTGTGGGTGGCACATGTATCATACACCCACCCTGCCCCACTACACACAATGGTAAGTATGTGAGATGCTTTGAATGTTTATTCATCTGGCCAAATCCTTGTATACACATATGAAAATATCAATTTGAATCATAAAAAATGCAATTGTCACTCATCAATTAAAAAGTTGGTCTTATGACCTAGGGCTCTAATCAGGGTTCATAGTCTTGTGATCTACAAAGCCCTCATGCCTCCCTGGACCCATTCGACTGCTCTCTCTTCCTCTCCTGTTGACATCTGGGGTAATATCTTGAGCACCAGAGAGGTAGCCCAGATGCTGTTCCTTCTTAATGTGAGTTTAGAGGGGTAACATAAAACAAAAGACATCCCTGAACAGGCTCTCAGCAACCAGAGTAGGTTTGGAGGGGTGGGGGACTTGATCAATCTTGAACGAACATCCTTAGCACATCCAGCCATGTGTCTGCCGCACCCAGATCCCAGTCCAATGATGTTTCAGATATAAAGGTGAATAGATCACAGCAGAATTGTTGTATTCTTAATTCTTTTGTGATTTCTTATTTTCCTGAGATTGGATTACAGAGGGTCTGGTAAAAATCAAAATTTCCCTCGAACTATGTATATGATATACTCTTCATTCTTATTTTGTACTTCCAGGAAGAGCATCCAGAGAGGACATACTTCCTATATGCTCTGACTGACAAATGTCTGAATCTAGCCCTGGAAGCTAGGCTTGGGTACCAAAATGTGGACTTATACTGAGAACATAGCCATAGCATTTTGGCTCTGTTGATCAAGTGTGTGAAGTATTTTTGCCCAAACCCTTTGGCAATCCCTAAATGCGGTGTGAAAATATATATCCTACAAAATTAACGAGCCAGGGGAAGGTTGGGTAGTGGAGTGATGGGTGAAAATGTTGGAAGGGGTGACATTGATGAAGATGCCTTGTATTCACAAACTGCTTTGTTAAATGGCAAGTCCCTTGTACAACTACTTAGAGAATAAAAAAAGAATAACGTAATTTGGAATATACAAAAGCATCAGATATGAAAGAAAGATGATTCCACCAGTCATACCATCAAACAGAAAAGACAGCTGAGGACTTCAGAAATTTTACCTAGCCTCTTGTTGGACAGGTATGGAAACTGAGGCTGGAAGAAGGAACATCTGGAGGAATCTAGCATGTGGCAGTGCAGGGACAGGCTGTGAACTGAGTCCAGATAGCTGGTTGAGCACCTCTTAAGGGATAAAGTAACAAGGCTGTGCCTAGCAAGGGGTTACCTCAGTGCAAAAGCAGAAAACTTGAGCACCTGTGGTTCCTTCCAATTAGTCTTTTCCTGACGTTAGAAGCATTGTGATCTCAAAAGGAGTTTGCACACTATAATGAGTGATTGTTGTCCTTAATATACTATGTTATCTCTCATCTCTTTTGCTGTCCCTTGGTTATCTCATATTGTTACAGTATCTCACTTTGTTGTCTGATATATTGGATATATTTGTATTTGGTTATTTGAAATTGGATAGGGAAGGGGGGAAAACAAGATGAGGGGTGGGGGTGGGGGGGAGGGAAATGGGGACCAAGACATGAGAAAGGGTATCAATGTATGTGAATTAATGCACCTCCTATCTGGCAAATATAATGTAATCCTTCTATTAATTACAATTTAAAAAGGAATTTGTGCAACCCTGGCCAGAGGATTGGCATCCTGTTCCTGACTCCACTCTAGAGTGAGCAAGGCTTGAATAAGGCTTTAAATTTCCTAGTAGCTTTTTCTCCCAGACAGTGCAAGGGGCCAGTTGGACTTTCTGGATTAGTCATGTAAGGTGTGGAGAGATGTCAAAAGACCCTCCTGAGACCCGAATCAATAAGCATGCATGAAAACAAAGCCGGCTTTGAAGCCCCTGAGTTCACAAAGAAAAGTCTCTATGCTGCTAAGACAAGTTAGAACAACATAAAAATGGTTAAAACTAGTTCAGGAGTTTTTCTTTTTCTTTCTCCTCAGAAAGTTTTGGTATCGAGAAAGGATTTTCCCACAGTACACCTGGGCATACTTGGCTCTATTAATGAGGAGGAAAGAAAAGTGAAGTAACTGTTTCATCCTCTGTTGGTTGGTAATCAATCTAGAAAGCGTCCTCTCACCTTTAGTTTAGGCCATGTGGCAACAGTGATTCTCTACTGAGAATCACTCTTATTCTGGAATTTTCCCCCAGTCACCTACGCTTCATGGCACTCCATCCCCTAAGCCTAATTCCTTCAATACCTTGCTCATAAATGCTTGAGACTGATTAGGAAGCTAAATGCTGGTTCAGTTTGAATTTTGAGTAGAAAAGCTTTGCCCAAAGAGAAAGACTCATGCTCTGTGGTTGTGAACAAACCATTTAATACAGTATCTTGGAAGTTTCATTTTCTTAGGCGTGCATCAGTAGTTGCTTTATTAATCCAAGAGAAGGACTGGTGATATAAAACCCACATGAACAAATGAAACTTCTTCAACTTTATTATGCATTGTAAAGGATGAGATAGCATTATATAAAGAGCCTTAGCATAATGAAGTGACTCTCCAGGGCTCCTGTCTAGTGAAGGGGCAGGTAGAAAACTGTCTAATCCTCAGCCTCACCCAGGGAGAGCAGGCGTTCCTATACATAGGGGATATTCTTAGTATTTCAGTCACAGGCCCCGTTCTGTGGGGTAGGAGCAGCTGTCTGCAAGTTGTCTTCATTCATTATTGTCTGCTGGGGAATAAGGTGAGGTTTACTTGTGGTGAGAAGAGACCTCACAGACCATGCCATTGCATCTCCAGGCAGGCTCACTGCTGAACTAGAGGAGTCCAGCAGCAGATGGATGTTGCCTGAGCAAACTCATAGAGTATGTGTGGGGAGGTGCTCTAGGGGGAGGCTCCTTCTCCCACAGGAAGTTCTTCCACCCACTGCAGGAGCCCCCTAGGTGGGGCATCATGGGAGGATCAACAACTGGTGGTCTGCTACACGGAAATCAGTCTTTCAAGGCCAGGAAAGCAGCTATGGATGGCCAAGAGCAGAAGTGCTCCGAGAAGACATCCAGTCTCTTCCAGGTACTTACAGAGTGAGGAGGAAGGGAGCACCGGCAAATGGCACCCACACTCCAAGAATTAGACTTCTCCTTAGTTCGGCACATATGGAAAGCGAGAGTGAGAAAAGTTTAACCCTGGATGGAAGAAACTTTATTAATCAAATGTCTCCAAGTTTTACAGATTCTGCTCCAAATGTGTCATGCTTTAAAAGGTCTGTTCTCCAGTGGGGAGAGATAAAGTACTTGAATGAGTATAATAGTTTGCATTTGTATCCTCCCACTAAGTTGTGACCTCTCAAAAAATTATCTTCACTGGGGATGGGGGTGGGGTGGAAATTAAAAGCATCTTGGGTATTCATTTCATTGCTATGGTGTCCATCCTAATTCCTTATCTGCTAAAACTCCTCCCATCTATATCAAAGTCCATGTATGATGAACAGGCCATGAGAAACAGGTCCTGTCACTCCACCATGGGACAGCGGGTCTTTAAGACATTATGGAGTGCTTTGTCTCTGCCTTGACTTTAGCAGCCTCAACAGCAAGAAGAGTTCTAATGGGATCAGCTCTGAGACTCCAGGTATGGAGCTTGGAAATATCTACAGGCAGTTGTCTTGGAGGGGCCTGCCCAGAAGGGTTCTGGCAGGCCACCTGTGGTCAGTGGGATCATCCAATCACCTGACAGGGAGCAGGAGCTGGGTAGTTCTCCTGGTTCACTGATCTGGATCCAAGCTCCTTTCTGTCTTTTTGTAGCTCTCAGGATTTGGTTTGTCATTCAGATTGTCCTGGCCAAGAACCACCTCTGCCCTGTGATCCTCATATTCACTGCCCCCAGAGTGGCCACTTCTCTCTGTTTATGCTCTCTCTGTTTAAAGGTTGCAACCTTGACAAGATTAACCTGTGAGCTGTTAGTTGAGGAGGGGCCACAAGGTGGCAGCAGAGGACCAGCCTGGCCTGTGGCCACCTGCTTTTGGTGTTGAGAGGGCAGGTGGACTAGCAGATGTCATTTCCTTACCACAGGGCAGGTTCAAAAGGAAAATGAGCAAAGTCAACATTTTAGAGTGCTGGTAGATCAACAAGAACAGCTACAAGAAGATTCCTGGAGGATATTAAGATGGGACTTGAATAGAAAGAATAATAATCATGTTTTGAACATAAACTACACTTCCTTTTTCTTCAAAGAAGCACCTCGTATTCTATTCTATTTGTGAGGAAATAGAGACTTAAATGAATTGTCATACTACCACTGATGGATGGAGTTAAGAAAAAAGGCCAATGTAGTATGATGCTAAATGTAAGGACCTTCAGGATACAGAAACAAAAGCCATATAGGGGTGATTGTTGTCCTTGATGTACTGTTATCTCTCATCTCTTTTACTGTCTCTTGGTTATTTCATATTGTTACAATATTTCACTTTGTTATCTGATATATTTTATACATGCTTAATTGGTTGTTTGAAATAGGAGAGGGAAGGGGGAAATCAAGTTGTGAAGCGGGAAACAGGACATGAGAAAGGGTATCAATATTTGTGAAGTAATGCACCTTCTGTCTGATGAATATAATGTAACCCTTCTATTAATTACAATAAAACATATGAAAAAAAGAAAAAAGGCCAGATCAATCAGACTTCAGAATCTGAATTCTGCAAAAGGTGATCCAGTGCTTGTTAAAGTGTGGGGACTTGTTGAAATGCAAATTCTATGGCTTCCCCTCAATGCAGATTATATGGCTTTTTTCCCCATCCCCTCAACTTTTTTTTTCCAGAAATGGTGGGCTGTGCTCAGGAGGTTGCACTTGTAACAATCCTCTGCAGTTTTCTGTGCTGCTCTCAACTTGGGAACCTAGGCTCTGAAATGCCAGGCTGCTCTTTGCCTCTGGTTGTCAGGTCTCAAGGTGTGGTCAATGCATTTATCTAGGTGGACGGTCCCACTCATGCTGGCCTAGGCTTGCATGATCCTAAATACTAGGAAGGGGTTCAAGTTGCACCCCAATTCTATCGCCAAGCTGCTGACATCTATTTTCCCTTCAGCTGTGATAGAAAAGAAAAAAAAAATCTTTCTTTGTCGAACTTGGAGCTTTTCTCTTCATTAATATGACAAACAGGATATCTCCACCAAGGACAGTCCGGTGAGACCAGGCAGGAATTGAGAGTCTCTATATAAATAAAGCCTCAGCTTTAAGCATTAATGAAAGACATGAGATTTTTATGGCACCATCCATTTCCGATCTTGCCAGTTTACGATGCAGTGGGAGAGTTGCCTTCTATCTTAGCTCCTGCCACTAATTATGAAGCTCTTCCCTGAGGTGTGGTAGTTCAAGTTCTTAGCAAAAGCCAATGTTCCTCTATAAGACATGGAGAAAAGTCCTGAAGTTCTTAATCTTTGCTTGTCTTAGCAATTTCTAAATGATTTTAACTTATTTCTTTGAACCCTTAGTCACTAAACAAAAAACCCAATGACTTTGAAGTGTATGCAAGTGAAAAGAAAACTGTAAACATTATTTCAAAACCAAGTCTTTTATTCTGGGAAATGAACCCAACAGAATTGATGTTATGAGCCTGAAATTCTCGGTAGAGATGCTGTGACTACGGCAGAACAGTCTCAAGCTTTTGTATAATCATTTAAATAAAAAGAAGCCTCATTAATTCTCATTTTGTTTGCATCTTGTGATTCTATCCATAGTAAAAAGGAGCCTAGGCTACAAAAGGATATTAAAGACAAGTTTTAAGAAAAAGATTGTTTCCATGGTGCTTGAACGCCCTTAGACATTCTCATTTACATATCAATATTGATGTGCTTATTATCCACTTTTTCTTATGTTCTCACAAGTCAGATTGTAAATGCTAGTTCTCTACATTGGCACCATCTGCACCTTAGTAATCAAACCGTGGGAGAGCTCTATAGACCAATTCAGGTCTAATTGTGAATATTTACTCAGATAGCTACAGAAATGTCAGGGTAAGGAATATTCTCTCTAGGCGGAATAGAGGATACTCAAGCCATTGGACAGCATCTGAGGTGGTAGAAGAGCAAAATCCCTCATAGAAGTCACTCCTTTTTACAGAGTTGGCTCCTGGACTTTAAAGTTCATAGAAGTCAACAGGACTGGGGAGGTGGAGATGTGGTGATGGTGGACTCCTCACATGCAAACCTTCAACCGGATGATATTGAGAAGGGAAGATGTGGACATTTCTCAGAGATTTGCTGGCTCGAGGCTCCCTCGGGTCTTTTGAAAGTAAGAGTCTGAGGACACAGGGTCTCATAGTCACAGGAGTGACTCTTACTAGTGATGCCCACGCATGTGACCATAGTGAATCCCTTGGTCTGTACTGGAAAGAAAAGTAAGATGTCAGAACCTGGGGGAATGGGGTAGGATAGCACTAGCAGAAACTCTCGGCCACAGGACCCCGTGCACACAGGCCCTGAGAATGAGTGGTGTGCGAACATGATCTCATTCACATTGTTGTCTCCTGTCTGCCTCCCTCTACTACAGCATGACTGTACAGATAGCCACAGCTTGTTTCTCAATGTTAGGTTGGTACCCTGAGAGTCTGGCAAACAGAGACTCAAAATGTACAGCAGACACATATGAAAAGAATACAACAAACTCACTCTAGTTATATATCACTTGTAGATACTTCCTTCAAGTTATTGTAGTTTAAAAAAGTCATTGTATTTTTAAAAATAATCCAAGGATTTTTTTCTCTCCTTTTTAGCAGGTGCTAAACTCTAGTCACCAAGGGTGCCAGCAAGTAACTTCAAAGATGATGCTGAGAAAAAGTTTTCTTCATAGAAAAACCCCATGGACTCTTAACATCTAAGAACTTTAAGACATTAGTTTTTAAGCTTGTTTACTTTTTCAGGAGCAGTGCCCTGTCTTTAATGGAAACCAGAGGCAGAGCTTAGTATATAACCAAGATAAAAGGAGAAATGCTCAGGCTCAAGCTGCTACATGGAGGCCTGAGTTAGGCATGCTCAGATTACTTCCTCCTTTCATTCCTTCACAGAATTCCCACACAAGCTCTGCTACACCTCTCACTGTGGGTTTCAATCTTGTTTCCAGATTAGAAGCACCTGGAAAGCTTCAAACCTCCACTCAGATCACTGCAGGCCAACTAAATCAGAACTGAGGTGTGTGTGTGTGTGTGTGTGTGTGTGTGTGTGTGTGGCATTAGTTTGTAATTGTGAGTCCTTTCCACTAGATTTATGACATCTCAAGAGGCCAGTGGGCTTCAATATTTGTCACCTGAGCAATTAGAATGTCCTTTAATAAATGTTGTCAATTTTAGATTAAACGTTCACTCTGTAAACAGCAGATTTTATTATAGGGAAGCATCTGTCCCATCCCCTCCACCTTTTTTTGTTGTTGTTTGTTAATTGTGGGGCTTGAACTCGGTGCCTAGGCATTTTTTCACAAAGCTAGCCCTCCATATCTTTGAGCCACAGTGCTGCACCTGCTTCTGATTTTCTGGTGGTTCACTGGAGATAAGAGTCTCTTGGACTTCTCTGCCAGGGCTTGCTAGGATGACAGGTGTGACCCACCAGTGTCTGGCTCAACACCTGTCTTTTGAAGCAATCACTGGAATCCCATTTTTGAATGGTACCCTTAGGATTCTACCTCAGCTCTGGTATAACCTGAGAGCTGCATCTACCATAACCTAAGCAGCTGGGTCTCCCTTCCCAGATCCTGGATCCTAAAACAGAATGATGGAAATGGGAAGGATGGTCGGAAAGCATGGAACCATCTGCAGCAGGCTGAGGAGACACTGCTCCTCTTGACTTCACACCTCTGGGAGGATTATAAACCTGGTTCTCCAGCTCCCATCAACCCGTCAAGTACCTTTATAACCTTTGCTCCATTCATCTTCAGCTCTAGTTGGTCTTGTGACCAACTAGGTATTGTATTAGGGTAAGTAACCTCAATACCCTAACTGGAAAAGCCCCTCTCTTGGTTCCCTTGTTACAAAAACTTTCTGGATACAACCATACAACCATAGTACATCTTCATTGCCTCTGTTTTGCTCATGTTTAGTAGCCTTTTCCTCACCCTCTGTGACCACTGATACCTTCTATTCAAGAATCATTTCTCTTCATGTCTGATTCAGCAGCAAGCACCTCATTATTCAGGACAAGAATGGTCTCCTTTATGAAATCTTTATCCATCTTTACCTCCCTATAATTGAGCACTCTGGACTGTGTTGATCTAGTTATTCTGTGTTATTCTGTTATTCTAGTTATTCTGTATTGATCTAGTTATTTGTGTTTTCTGTGGCTCTAGTAATTGAAGAATTTGAAGGTAGGTCTTTTACTGTATTTACCGTTGTAATAATCAAATAGGTAGTTTCCCTTTTCTATTTGTATTTGTTGAACGGTTAGGTGCATGAACAAGAGCTGCAGCCCTTGAGGCAGCAGCACCCTTGAACCTGCTCTACATGCCTGATCTAGAGCATGCACCTGCCTGGTAATGAGGGATGCGATCCTCATAACCCAGAAGTTTTGTGGACTTTGCAAAGATGACTGTTGCCATGCTCCTTGGCACATGGCCTTAACTGCTCCTCCCATCAAGACATAGGGGTTGGAGGCATGGCTCAGTTGGTAGAGCTCTGCATAATATATGCAGATGGGAGATGTCATTGTAAAACCCACTTGAACAAGTAACATAGAAGTGTGACTACTTTGGGAGAGGAGGGATGTGGATGAATGGAGACAGGGATGGAGGGTGAGTATAGTAAAAAATACATTATGTATATGTGAGAAAATGGCACAAGGAAACGATGAGTCTGGGAAGGGTAAGGAAAGAACATAATGGAGGAAGATACTCGCTGTTAGGTACATAAGTGAACATGTGAAAATCAGACTCCTTTTGTACAATCAACTGATTGTAATAACAAAAGGATTGAAGAAGTTAAACATATATTGAAATACAAAATAACTAAGTAAAAAAGAAGTGGGTTTAATTTTCCTCCCATTGAATCGAATCCTCTGGCATAGGAGCAAATGATTGCATTGGAGGGGAGATGTGAGATTTCTGAATCTAGGCCTCAAAGAACCTTGGTATGGTGCTACTGAGCTTTTGGACTTCTGTCCGGACACCACAGAAAGCTGCTCCATCCAGCCTGCTGGAGTGTGAGAACCGCACCACAGGCAAAGGCAGGACTCCTGTGGGCTTTTCCCTTGCATCCCTCCCTGGATTACCTGTCAGACAAGTGCAGCCATGAGAGTGAGTACTCCGGAACCCAGCAAAAGTGCTGTCTGCCTGGATGTTCTCAGTCCAGATTGCTGACCTTTGAAGTTGTGGTTAAATGAATGATTATTTTAAGGTACTAAATTTTAGATGGTTTGTTATGTAGCATGGCATGGATGCAGAGGCACTAGGAATCAAGCATAAAGAATGCAGATGCACCATCCCCCACCCCCCAATATTCTGCATTCTTCAGGAATGGTGATGAAACCGTTGCCTCTGGTGCTCATTCATGATGATGACCATTGTGGCAAACAATCATAGGTAATTTCAGATTCTTGGCTGCTTGCATTAGTTTGTTAGGGCTGCTGTATAACAAACTACTGCCACAAACGGAGTGGTTTAGATAACGGAAACTGATCTTGTCACCATCAGGAGTCTAAGGTCAAGGTATTGACAAGCTTGGTTTCTTTGAAGCCCCCTTTCACACACACACACACACACACACACACACACACACACACACACACCCAACATCTTCCTCTAGGGTCTTCACAGGGTCCTTTCTCCTTGATGCTGATGTGTCGCAATCTTTTTTAGTAAGGACAGCAGTCAAATTGATTTTGGTTTTTGTTTTATCTTAATTACCTTGTTGGAAGGCCTTATCTCCAAGTACAGGTATATTTTGAGGTTGTAGGTATTAAAATTTCAACATTCAAATAATTTTTGGGGTGGAGGAGGATGTATTTAAATCTATAAAAGAGCTTAAAGTTTAGAGATTTGATTATTTTACTATCCACTTGCTATGGACAATGAGGAAAATGATAGTATCAAGCTTGGATGGAGTAGCAAAAGGTCAGGAACAATTCTAAGCAAGACCTTCTAGGATAGAAAATCATATAACAACCTAGAAAATATAGGCCCGTTTGTCACCTTTCAATCTAACTGCTCTTTCTCTCTCTCTCTCTCTCTCTCTCTCTCTCTCTCTCTCTCTCTCTCTCTCTCTCTCTCTCTCTCTCTCTCTTTCTCTCTCTCTCTCTCTCTCTCCCTCTCTCTCTCTCTCACCTACACACACACATACACACACACACACACACACACACAAACACACACACTAATAAAAAGCTGCAAAACACAAGGAGGTAGGAGCCTGAGGTAGGAGTCTAGCAATAGTATTCCTGGTTTGGAGAATATCTAAATAAAAACAGCACAGTTGTCAATCTGTCAAAGCCCTAAAAAATAAGTACCAAGAAATGGGTATTTGCAAGAGGAAAGGTTGTGGCCAATGTGGAGAGGGGTAGAGAATGAAGTGGGGGTGGTGAGGAGAGAAGGGGGAAGATTGCAGGCAAGAATTCATTGTCTATACCACAGAATTGAGAAAAATAAGGGAGGGTGAAGACATTGAAGGGATGACTGAATCAAGATGCAACGTGTACATAAACTATTTTACTAAATGGCAACAAATTCAATATAGAACTTAAAAATTAAGAAGAGTGAGGGAAGGGAAGGAGTGGGTTTGAAGGGGTGGGTGAGAATGTTGAAAGGAGCCATGTTGATCTAGACTCACTATATTTATAAACTGTGGGGGTTTTTTTGAATGGCAAGTCTTTTGTACAATTACTTAAAGATAATGAAAATATTCCAAGGAAAGAGAGAAAAGTAAAGGAAATAAAACTCACCTGATCAGGAGAAAGAAGACTTGTCTCTTTAGGAGACAAACAGTGATGTGAGAGGACAGGGTGGGTTACAGAATGGACATGTGCTTGAGTGCAATGAGTGCTGGCTTTAGGGAATCAATATACACACAACGAAGGAGGAACTGGGTTACTAGCATTATCTGGATTTCTACAGGGTAACTGAGGAGAGCTTAGTGAAATGTCCCAGTGTTAACTGTGACTGTTGAAATACTTTCTGAAATGTCTGCGTTGACATTTCTGCCTAATTAAGTCTAAGTTAGTTTGGAAGACGGAACCTGACAACATGGCCATTGTGTAGCCTGAGGGTGCTAATTCTTATTAGATCATCGCACAGTGATCATTGGTGTGGGACTGCAGCTAGCTGTGGGAAGATGATTGCTCTGCTTGTCAGTGGGTCAAATTCATCCCCTCCTTGGTACAACAAGCATTCGTGGAAGATTGTGTTCCCTCTTGAGATCTGCAGAAACTACTAAGCCAGGCCCACCGCACCAGACAGTTGAGAGCTCAGTGGGTTATTCTAAAGACTCAACCTGGAGATTACTCAATTAAATTCTCGAAAAGTACAGCAACTGTCCTAGTCACATGCATCACTCTAAAAGTGAATTTTTTCAAAAGTTATTCTGGTTAGTAAATGCTATTGTTGGGTTAGATCTTCACGCTGACCCAGTCATACCTCCCCTGGGCCTCTACCCTGAGAATCACGAGCCAGGCTATGATGAGGACACCTGCTCATCTATGTCCGTTGTCCCACTAGTCACAATAGCCAAGCGATGGAACCAGCCCAGATGTCCCACAGTAGATGAGTGGATCCAAAAAAGGTGGTACCTGTATATGGTGGAATTTTACATAACTATCAGAAAGAATAAAATAATGTCATTTGCAGGGAAATCATGTGAAGTGAGGGTAAGCCAAGATCAGGGAGAAAAATGGCACATATTCTCTGTGATATGGGGAAATTAGATCTAAAAGACACTGGGATATGATAAATTATACAGAATTCTAGATACTCACATAGTGAGACCAAAAGAGGATACTCTTAGGAGAGAAATACAAAAGTGGAATGCTGATGTGTGCTTTATGTTTACATAATATTATATATGTATTTAAATGAACTATAGGCTAGGGAAAACAGAGACCTCTTGTTAAAATATTATTTTTAAATTTTTTATTTTTAATTTTATTGTTGGAGTAATGCATAGAGGGGTTACAGTTACATTCATCAGGTAGTGGCACATTACTTCTTGAACATTGATACCCCTTCTCATGTTTTTTTAAAATTTTTTTTAAGTTCTTTTTTCCCTTCTCATGTTTTTGTCCCCCATTCCCTCCTCCCACTCCCTCCCAATCATCTTGTTTTCCCCCCTTCCCTTCCCTACTTCAATTAAACAAATCAACATATATACAATATACAAGGTAACAAAGTCAGATACAGTAACCACATGAGATTAACCATAAGGGGGGAAAAAAGAGAAAAGAAATAACTGCACAAAGTGCATTGAGAACAATAGACACAAAGATAAACCTCTTGTTTCCATATCCTAGAGATGATTCTGTCTTCTTCGTGTATGGTGTGTATCCTTAGGAGGGTAGGAGGGGAGGGTACAGAACTTGAGGGGAAAGGGTAAAAACAGTGCAGCACTGGAGCTCACTGGACACTGCTGAAAGCGAACGACACAACTCATGGGTGGAGATGGGAGGGAGGGACTGGGAAGGAACGAGGGAGAAGAAACTTTGTGAAAGGACATGTATGTATTGCTTGACTCACATAGTTGTAATCTCTCTGTACATCATCTCTATAATTATAATAAAGTAAATAAAATGTTAAAAAGAAGAGTCATCGCTGCTCTTGGAACTCACAAGCATTTCCTCCTGTCAAATCTAGATCTTGGAAAATCTGGCCTGTCTTCATGGCTGGGAAATATGTTATCTTCCCAAGCTCACAGTCTTTAGCTAGCCTCTGTGTTCTCTGATCTGATCAAAAAGGGAAGGCTGCCTCTGTCCCATAGACCTGGATGGCTTATAGTCATACCTACCAGAATTAATTGAACATTCACTAGCAAAGAAAGCTCTAAAGAGTTCAAAAAATTCTGTTATGTATATACTTTGTACACAGTTAATTACATAACTCTTTATGATGATAATCATATGCATCAATGCAAATACACAAAACCCTCACACATTGTACATTTAAACATGTCTGTGCAAGAGAAAGGTCTTTGTGAAACTTCGTGTTCCTAGGACAAATGTTCACAGGAATGGGATTTCAGAACAGAGTCCTTAGACACTAAACACAGATTGAGACTTGTGGTGGGCGGCCAGCCTTAGAATTGGGATTCATTGGAATCCCAATATGAACATCGATACCAATAACCCTCCAAGACAAGCCTGAGAAGAAGTGACGAGAGGTAGAGATGAAGCAGCAGGATAAGAGACGTGAAAAGATCAGATAGAGAGAAATGCAGTGATTCTTCTCAGTACATCTACTTGACACTGGGAGGCCGTGTGATGCAGAATTTCCACAAGGAAGCCAGAAATGCCAGCACATAGGGCATTTCTACACATCACCTTCTCACAGGTTAGGAGAAGATTAAATGACATAAGGTGTGTAAAGCACTTATAACTTAAATCTTGCAACACATATAGTTCCTTCCCTCCTCTGGCTTAAAGCTACAACTGTTGCATTCTGAGCGGGTCTCTCAGGGTCAGGATATAGTCACAATAGGCATGCAGTGTGCCCTCAACTGTATATCTTAGAGGGATCAAAGATTGGACATTAAAGAAAAACCTTTCTGCTACTTTTGAGCTATTTAACTTCCCAGGAAGCATAAGAAATGTCCAAGGAGAATTGAATTCCCTATCTCTCTGATCTTAATGTTGGACGCAGTAGAAGCATCCTCTTGGCAGGAGACTGCAAAGCTGCGGAGGGCAAGTGAAGCATATAAATATTGACATGTGCAAGAAAATCATACAGAAAAAGGAAGCTCTTTGGGCAGAATATTGATTATGACAGCATGGAACTTCATAGGATTGCGTTCCTAGGCTGCTGTTAGAGTGCGGCAAGGATGACGATGTTGTCTGAGTGATCTGGAGCAGTGAGGGGGGAGGTGGGATGACTTAAAGGAGAGAAATGTTCAGTATATGCTAGTGATCCTGCTGAGCTCTATTTTTTTTTTGCCAGTCCTGGGGCTTGAGCTCAGGGCCTGAGGACTACCTTTGGGCTTTCTCAAGGCTAGAGCGCTACCATTTGAGCCACAGCACCACTTCTGGCTTTTTTTCTATGTATGTGGTACTGAGGAATCGAACCCGGATCTTCATGCATGCTAGGCAACCACTAGGCCATAGTCCCAGCCCCCTGCTAAGCAATTTTATATTAAGTCATTTGACACTTGTGAACACTGGTAAGGGCTATTGTATAAGGGCTATTGCATTGGGGGAAACTGAGGCATGGGACAATACAGTGGGTTCTTAGTGAGTGGCCAAGACAAGATGTGAACAATCAAGCAGTGGACTGTCAAGGTTAGTGCTCGAAGTCACAAGGCCACAGCCTCTGTTATAACTGGACAACGAAGTCCGAGATAGTTTCAGATTTAATGTCAGACTTCTTGGAGAAATCTAAATCTGAAAGACCACCAGAAATGGTTGGAAGTGAGTGTGAAGTCATATTTTCATACTCTGGGGACAGGAAAGGATTTCTTAAAGAAGACCTCAAAGGCTATATCTCTAAGGGAAAAACTATGATTAAGTTCAACAAAACACATCAAGAAGAAAGTAGGAAAAATATTTAACAGTTATCGTTACAAAAGACTCATGCCTCAAACATATACATGACTCCTTCAACCCAATATGAAAAAGGCAAACAGTTTGAAAGAAAAATTGGCTGAGAATTTCAACATGTGCTTCACGGCAAGGTAACCTGGCCTCGAGAAACAACATGCTTAGTATCCATCAGCAAGAAATGCCACAAAAACCACCAAGGAGTGTTACTACAAGCTCCTCAGCATGGCTGGAGTTAAGAACTCTGAAATCACAAGTGTTGATGAGCTCAGTAAGGCTGGTGGGAACAAAAAAAATCTCTAGAGAACCCCAGGGCATACTTCTCTAGGCTGCTCCTTCTCGAACAGAGAATAAACACAGTTGTGTGTAACAATTTTGTTCTGAATTGCCCCAAACTGGGAGAATAAATCAAATAATCCATATACAGTGAAATTACTGTTCAGTCAGAAAAGGGAAAGAAACACACCTACATACAATAAAATGCACGGTGGTAAGGGTTGAACATGAAAAGGAGGGAATCTCTGCTTCCACTGGCAGTACTGCACACTGAATCCACTTAATGCTGGGCAGGGCCAAGAAGCAGCCTCTGCTGCATACCAAGTAGGATTATGAAACTTAAGAATTTCCTGCACCTTTCCCGAGAGGTCTGGAACCTGTCTTTCACCTGTAAACTGAATAAAGCAAAGCATGCTCATGAATCCTTTCAAAGTAGTATGTGTCTGTCTATCTTCTGTCTGTCTGTATAACCAATTGTGAGGTTTTTGCTCCAGGCTAGTGCTCTACCAATTGGAGCCACAGCTCCATTTCTGGTTTTCTAGATTGGAGCTTAAGAGTCTCTTGGAATTTCCTGCCCAGGTTGGCTTTGAATCTTGATCCTTAGATCTCAGCCTCGTGAGTAGCTAGGATTACAGGGTGTGAGCCATCAGCAACTGGCAGCATATTTATATTTTCAAAAGCACCTCCAAGGACCTTTCGAGTTAGCCTTGGGGATAAGCTGCATTTCAGTCTACAATGATGGCTGTGGCTTGCTTGTGGTGATGTTGCATGATCTAGAATCTCTCCTGGATATCTTCAGATAAATGGACCTCGAGAGTTCTAATACATGCAATTTGAAATTTCCTCTGCATTTGTAATTCAGGGGAAACGTGGATTTTAAAAAAATTTATTGTAGTATAAATGTTTTGTTATTGTAAAAGTGACATCATGGGGGTAGTTTCAACATGGCAGAGAATGGCTTGTTTTCTCTTTTTTTTATAGCATCTGGCCAGATAATTTATTTTTGCTAGCCGTGGGTCTTGAACTCAGGGCCTGGGTACTGTCTTTGAGCCTTCTCAAGGCTAGAACTCTACCACTTGAGCCATAGCACAACTTCTGGCTTTTCCTTTGTATGTGGTAGCAAGGAATCAAATCCAGGTATTTGTGCGTGCTAGGCAAGCACTCTACCACTAGACCACACTCCTGGCCCCAGAGAATTTTTTAATTGGTCCAATTTTCTCTAGGCTTTGCAGAAGAGGATGAGAAGAGTAATACAAAAGGATGATTTTTGCATTTCCTCTCTTGGTGCCCTACATGTTCAACATTATAAGAGAAGTCTGGGAAAGACAAGTTCCAGGACCTTAGGGTTCTAGAAATGCCTTTAATACTCGATTAGCTTTGGGACTCAGTTTTTCCTTTGTATGATGAAAGATTGACCTGAGCTCTGACTCAATTCTTTCTTCACATTTCAAGCATCATTTTTTTTTCATGTCAGCAATATGGACTTCACAACCTTCAATTCACTTGGCTGCAACCGATTCCTACTCGTGAATGGAATATCTGTACTTTTCAGTGCCTGAAAATTCCCTGGACACCTTCTGGATGTTTTATTTGGGCCAGAGAATTTCTATGCCTGGATGGCCTGTTAATCAGAAGCCTAAATCTGATTTTGTTTTCTTACTTGAGGGTTCACTCTGGAGTCCTGGCTAAGTGGAGCAGAAGAGAGAGCTTTGTAGATTTGGAACTTTTTCATTTTGACTTCCTTTTCCAATACCATAGGGACACAAGTTAGGCCTAAAGCCAAGGTGGCCCAAAGGCTGTTCATGTGCTACAATTTAATCCTCCAGCCCCCGGAGCAGACAGTGCTAATCCTTTATAGTGCTGCTTTCTGTAAACTCAAGTGCAGATCCCTAATCCTGTTCAGTCAGAATTCCAATTGATCTGAGCTGGGACCTGAAATGTCACCAATTGGCCATGTTTGAAAAGGAGGAGAATATACATGCTCAACTCAGCGGGAGAATCTAGAATAACAGAGCCTAGCCCCAAATATTGTGTCTTGCTGTGATCCTCAGGCTCCCCTTTGATTATTGGCTTCCTGGAGATTTGTGCTTTTTGTTTCTGGGTTTCTACACTTTCCCCATTTCATCAAGTTATACCTTTAATGTTCATGTTTTCCTTAGTAAATATACTTCACATCCCAGGAAAGGCTGCTGCTGTTGGCTTTCTCTCTGTCTCTGAATTCTCTATTATTTATTCTCTGTTCTGTCTGTCTCCGAAATCCTTATTTTCTATTTGCTCCTTTCCAGGAGTAAATAAATTCCTCTTCTCTGATCTAAACTTTAATAGTTTATTGAAAACTTCTTTTGGTCCTGCTACTAGTCATAATTCCTTGCATATATTATTTCTTTGAATTTCCACATAGCATCATGAAGAATCTTCTTTCATTTTGCAGATGAGAAAAAAAGAGGCAGAGCATAATTAGGTAAGTTCCTTAAAGTTAACTGTCAATGAGTAGCAGAGCTGAGATTTGAATAAGGGAAGTTGGGTTCTCAGCCCATGATGTCAGCACTGACACTGTACTGTTTCTTGTTAGAGCACTTCCTCTACATGAACACAGACTTCTCCATATGAAGAACTACAAATACTTTTTTGTTTTTTATGTATTCATATTTCTTTTCTTCTTGTTTCCCTCCCTTCCTCTTTCCTCCCTCCCTTCCTTCTTTCCTTCTTCTCTTCTTTTTTATTTTGCAGTGGTGGAGGCTCTAATGCAAAATTTCAAGCTTGCTGGCTGGGCACTCTGCTACTTGAACCACATTTCTAGTACTTTCTGCTCTTGTTTTTCTTGAGATAGCGTCTCATGATTTTTCTTAAGTTGTCCTGGATTATTCTATTTATTATTCTTCTTTTATTCCAGTCCTGGGCTTGGGCTCAGGGCCTGAACACCATCCTTGGGTTTTCTCAAGGCTAGAACTCTACCACTTGAGCCACAGCACCACTTCTGGCTTTTTTCTATGTATATGGTACTGAGGAATTGAACCTGGGTCTTTGTGTATGCTAGGCAAGTACTGTACCATTAGGACAAACTCCCAGCCCCTCTATTTATTCTTTTTAGCATACCTGGAATGTGCAAACCACCACACCCAGCTTTTTCTGCTGAGATAGAGTCTTGTGAACTTTTGGCCTGGGCAAGCTTTGAACTTCCATTCTTCCAACCTTTACCTATTGAGAAGATAGAATTATAGGCCTGAGCTACTGGTACCTAGAGTTAAATATGCACATTTCTTTTGTTTAGACAATCAACATTGGTAATATTCGACAATATTGACTCTAGAATGCTATTGATGGGCAGACAGACTTATTTTTATGCATAATTTAAACCACAGAACAAGCTTTTAACAATAACTTCGCAGCATCTATAGCATGATCACATTGCTTCAAAGCTTCTTTAAGGAATTCCAAAACTCTGGGCCATTTGCTCTGCCATGAATCTCAGTAATAAAATGTGACATGCCTTCATTTTCTGGTCGATCTTTCTTAACTAATAAAAAAGGCTTGCTTGTTGTTATTGAAGAGAATGTTAAACTTTCAACCATTCTTTCAATGTTCAATATTTGTTTT